>NW_026267796.1:10488-37549 GCF_000697945.3 Frankliniella occidentalis
CCCCCCCACTGCCCGCCGCGCCCTGCCCACCCGTCCTTTCTGATCATCGGAGAAAGAATACGAGCGAGGACTCGAGCGAGAAGGATTGTTCTTGGTGCTCGGTGTGGCTGCGCGGCAGAACCAGAACGCGGCTCTGATTAAGTCTAAGCAGGCGTTCGAAGTAGCGTCGCCGTCGGAGTCCCGCGAGTAGCGGCCGGCTGCGTCTGTTTCCATCGCACCAACTCGGAGGCCACCGCAGACGGCTCTATGCATGGCATACATCTCAGTGTGTTGCGCTGTCCTCCCTGCAGTTGACTCGCGTCGTCGACGGGCAAGGCGTCGCGTTCGGCCCGCCCCGGCAGAGTGTCGGCTCGACAGGGAAGGACCAACGGGCCGGGACCGGGCTGGAGCCAAAAGAGACTCTAAAACACCTCTGAGCACAGATGGCTTGGCAGCGACCCCTCGGACACTGGCTCCGCGCCCTGTGCGCTGCGCTTTGCCTGTCGGCGCCGGGACTGGCCCTGTCGACCACCAACAGCACCACCACTGCCGCGGGAGACCTGGGTGAGACGCGGTCCCGTGAGCATTGCACCAGTGCATCCGGAAAATCTCTGATAGAATCGAGAATTGTTTGTTTGTTTTTTTTTCGGCACAAGAGGAAACTTATTTGGTCCGTAACATGTCAAGGTTTTTCTCTAGTTTGAGCTGATCTAACGGTGATTGAAGACTTGTTACAAAAGTTCACGTTGAATCAAGGTGAAATTTTCTGAGTCACCCACTAAAAAAGGGTTTTGACGAAAGTAATTTTTACCTGTTTCGCAAAATTTCGATTTTTCGAGTGTGCGTCTCAGCTGCTGTCGCCGCTAACTTGCGCACAATTGTAAATGTCTGGTAGATTCCACGCCCGCCACCACCACCACCACCACCACCACCACCCACAACCACCGCGACCACCACACCAACCACGACCACCACCACCACCACCACCACCACCACCACCACAACCACAACCACTGAGGCGACCCGCTGCAGGACGTTCTACGCGCACGGGGAGGCGTCCCGGACGGACGGCTTGGGGTACAGCACGCAGTTGCTGTGGCGCGAGCACGCCACGCCCACGACGCCGGGCTGGCCCGGCTCCCGGACGCTGGCTGTCAACGTGACGGCCACGGAGGGCGCGCGCGTGATGCTGGGCAGCGCGGCGCGGGCGCTGCCGGGCCAGCAGCACTACGAGCTGGTGCTGGGCGCCGCGGCCAACGCGTCTCGCCTGCTCGTCCACGGAGCGCACCACGTCAGGGGCGGCGGGCCGCCGGCGACCCCGCCCGCCACCGACGCGCCCCTGTTCGAGGAGGGCGACCTGCAGCTGTGGCTGCGGTGGACGCCGGGGGGTAGCGGCGCCAACGCGACCGGCCGTCTGGAGGTCACCGCTCAACCGGTATTAGGCTCAGCAGCAATTGCGGCGAGGATAGCGCTTTCTGATATCGGCTTGTTGTACAATAAAAAAAAAAGATGTTAATTCGTACCTTTCTGGGGCAGAGGTGCTAAAGCAATGTTCAGTTTCAAACCCCTATAAGGTCGGACATAGCACCTTTGTGTTTCCAGTGTAGGTGCAACAATTAATTAGACGCGCACTCTGCAGGCCGGGCGCAGCGAACCTTTCCTGCTCTTCAACTACACCACCACCACGCCCATTCAGGTGGAGACGTTCAGCTTCGGCAGCACTGTCCCCGGAGACGTCGCGTTCACGGTGTGCTACTCCGGGGCCAGCGACGCCCGCCAAAAGTCTGGTACGTATTCTTCCGTCGCGGAGGTCGCATCAGGAGGCCTAAATTGTGCTCGAATGACAAAGGTTGCAGCGGTAGCGTCAATTTGATTTTACCCCGGTCTTTGGTTGCGCGGTGCGCGTTCTTGCCCGCAGGCCTCGGTGTGCCCGGGTGTCGCTCGCTGCTCGTGCACGTAGAGAACAGCTACGCCAACGTCCACAGCCTGGCGATGCACTGGTCGCACACTGCGCACCACCACGGCCAGCTTCAGTTCTGGGCCCGCGCCTCCACTGACGTGGAAGTGATCGTCTCCGACCGCCTGCACCTGAAGCGGAACGACCCCAAGTACCACGTTGTCTACGGGGGAGACTTCAACACCAAGAGCTGGGCCATAGGTTACGAGAAGACCGGCTCCCGCCAGGCGGTGGCCAAATCACCCGCCCTCCTGTCCGACATCCAGGTGAGAGCATGGAGAGTAGGGTGTTTAAAATAAATAGATTCGCGGAGTAGTCGATTTTTCGGTTCACCTTGGTTTTTAGAGTACAGCGCAAAAAATCCGAACGAAATCGGCCCCGATTTACCCGGTACGCACCGCGTTCACTTTTGGGGGGCGCGCCGGCCGCTCCGCTTCCGCATTGGCTATGCGCGCCCGCCGCGGGTGAATGGAAAATAATTGCTTATGGCATCGAATAGGACAAGCAGAAAATATTTTGGTGTTTGTTGTTTGTTTGTTTTTTTTTTGGGGGGGGGGGGGCACCGTACGGCCCAACGTTGAGCTTTACGTGCCGCTGGTTCACATCCACACTTCGCAGTTCCGACCTCTGTGGCTGTCGGTGACTGCTCAAGGCGCCCTCAAGGCCGGCAGTGGAGATCTCCACGCCAAGAACAACACGAGCGTCGTCACTCTCCTGTCCTGGCGGCACCCTCGCGCTCCCGATCCGAAATTCCTTACCTTCGCCACATTCAGGCAGCGAATGGTCCACGTCCTGATAGACTGCGCCGGTAAGTCTCACGCCTCACGTTCTCGGATTGTTCTGGTTGTCACAAATGATCAACCAGGAAGACAGTGAGTTCACGCTCGATCCACTTTCATCGTCACTTTCGCACCCTCCGCAAGCGCGCGCTTCACGTCCGCGCTCACGGCGGGCGAGGGGGGGGGGGGGGGGGGGGGGGGGAGCGGGGAGGCAGAGCACCAGAGCACTCCTTGATCGTAGCCTACTCGCTCGCGGTGTCCTCTTCCTACTTCCTCCATCCTCCCTGCTCCCCCCGCGCCCGCCGTGCTGTCAACGCGGGCGTGAGCGCGCGCTTGCCCAGCGGGGAGCGCCCATTCTTAACTGAATATAACACATGCAGAGTCGCCTTCCCTGCCACCATCTCAAGATTATCCATCCGACATGCTTGACGAGGTACGAAGCGCCTTGTTTTCGGCCCGTTCCCCGGCCTCGTCCTTGGAGATGGACATAGGGAGGCTGTCATTGCACAACGGCACCTTGACCGCCACTGGGAACCTACTCCAGGTGATGTTCTTATAAGACACTGACGATGGCACTTGGCACAGGCAAGAAAGTGGACACATCCCTTTTTTGAAAATCTAGTAGTTCTTTTTTAAAAAATAGAAGAAATAGATTTTTTCTAATTCTGAGCTGTAGATGATACCCAGATCAAAGTATAGGATTATTTTTTCGGCGACGATCATCGGCAAGAGCACGAAAGTCCGCTTTTAACCGCGCTGTGTAAGTTCGACCGAAAAACACTGAACTGAAAACAGCTCTTGTTCTTCGTATGCATCATCTGGAAAGTACATCAGTTTCTCTTTCATTCGATCATTCAGCGAGCTCGGCGCCTGCAAGACTCAGGGTAGGCCACTCCCCAGTGCATGCGTGTCGTGTGCTCCATGAATTGCCTACCTAGCAGGCGCGAAGAGATCTTGCATGAGCTGAACTTCGGTATTTTGTAACGGCAGATGTCAGACGCACTTTCTGAATGATCCCGCCACAATAAGTGCGATAATTTAAATTAAAGAAGCGGTTTATTACATTGCTCAAAGTTAATTTTGTGCTCTATATCTCCCTTGTTTCCTTGACGTAGGAATGGAACCATCTGAACATCAAGTGGAATCCAAACTGGTTTGATGCAGTGAGACGAATGGAGTTTTGGCTAAAATATTTGGATGAGTCCTTTGGTAATGCAACAGCAACTTCAGTTTCTTCCTTGAGGTATGGATTTAGCTTAAAATAATTCAAGTATGCAATGTCAGTGTCTACAGATACACTATTTAAAAACAGTCTAGGTGCTGAAGTCATTTTGGAACCCGCAATATTAGAAGTAAATGCCAATAGAACAATAACTTTGAAGTTTCCGCTGAGACTTCAAATGCCATGCATGCATAATACTCAAAACAATTCAGAAACTTGCTCTCTGTCAATTCAAATATATTCTAAGTCAAGAGATTACAGAGTCCAGGTAAGTGGAGTGGAGTCTTCTCTAAAAATTCACTGATGACTCAAACAATATATTAAAATATTTCATTTTCTCTGTAAGACTTTGAAAAATATTCACAAATGGATGGTTCAATGCCACACAGTCTTGAATAATGATAGCATGCAGCTTCATTTTGTTGCAATCAGCAAGTACCAGCAAGAAAACCAAAATATCACTGCAGCTTTGTCAACACCATCTATTCAACAGAGGCATTATAATGGTAATGTGCAATTTTACATGTTTCGGTTTATCTTTTGTTAATTCCCTTTCTGAAAGTAAAATGAAAAATCATGATCTCTCTCCACAGTATGGCTGAAGTGGATGAGCATTGTTTTAGCTCTGGCTTCTCTTGTCTTGGTTTTCCTCACAAGTAAACACCTGAATTACAAAAGAAACCCCCCAAAATGGTTTTTAAATGTTCTTGCCAAGTCCAAAAAATTAAAAACAAGCCTCTGTCAAAAGGTGAAATTTCTTCAATTATTGGATTATTGTTTACCCAAACACAAATGCATTAATCACATCTTCTTGCTATTGATAGGAAATGGAGGATAATATCCTCATTGTTGGATATGATGGATTGTCTGCAAATATAATTGGAACCAACCCTAAGGAGTTCCAGGACTCAGAACAAAATAGTGGCGAAGTATCCCAGATACAAGATAGCACATATTCTTCCTCCGGTAAGAGGGGCCACAAGCATTTAACCAGAACTCGATGCACAGAACTGACAATATTGACATTCATATCTACTAGTTTAATAGTTTCATTGATGGATTTGGTCATTTCATTAAAATAAAGAAAAGAAATAGAAAATTGCTTTAGAAAATGAGTTTTATTGAAATAAACACAATTATCAAATAAGCACTAACACTAAGAAAACACAAAGAAATGTGAGTAAAATAATTTTAACTCACTTTGAGGACTCTATTAAATTTTCATCTGACTTTGGTTCGTTGGGAACAAACTCAATACCTCTGCCACTTTCAGCATTACTTAATCGTTCAGATCCTCCCTCTTTTGATTTATAAAAGTCCTTGGCTGAAGATAGCAGCACATTCTGGATTGAACGCGGGTTGGTGACTTTTGAAGGAAAAATTGGGGGATATGGATTTCCTGTAATATAAAATTAATATTATAACTAAAATTGTGACAAAGATTGAAAGCAACAGTACTTAAAATGCAATACAAACCTTTAAGCTCAAGAAGTCCTTTCGGATAAGATACCGTTCGAAAGGCTGGAATAGTTTCATTGATCTCTTTGTCTGGGTACTCTTCATTAAGTTGAGGCTGGAAACCATCCGAAAAGTACCAGAATGGTGCTCTATAAAAGTTTGTATAGGATGTTGGATAATTTTGGTATCGAGGTACAAGAACTTTGAAAAGTTTGTGTACAAGTTGCTTTTCTTCGAGCCACCAGTCTGCCATTTCCATAGTTTCTGGGCATTGGGGACCATTCCTTACTGCTTCTGAAATCAACTGAAAAAGACAAAACTTTCTCGCTAAGAATGGATGAATTATTGAACTACAATGTAAGAGTACTTTACATTAAAAATAGTTTTAAAAAAATGATACTCAATCATACCCTTTCAGCATATCCTCTTGCTTCGTCAGCAGGATAGTAGTCCATTTCTATTCTCTCGTACTTAAACAGGGCTGTTACAGATGCCCTCAGTTTCAATAGACGTCCCTCTGGTCCTGGTACATCGCCGCGACGAAGTTTCTTCACGTGCCAATGAACCGGGATTTTAAGCCGCGAAACCAATTTTGATAGTTCCGCATAGTGAATTAACGGGCGAAGAGGCGTTGGCTTATTTAACCGCATGACGACAGAACTCGAAGTTTCAACTTACGAACAAAATTAAGCAAAGATTGTGCACAAAAACATAACCTGATCAGGGCAAGTGGACTGCAGTGCCTGCAGAAGACAACAACAACAACAAGGATCGAGAGCTAAACAAGAACGATTGTCTCGCTTTTCTTCGAGTCTTTCGTTTGTCGTTGTGGGATCTCTGCCCTGAGTCACAAAAAGCTTCTGTAATTCATCATGGCGAATACATTTGCGCGATGTTTTGGCTATTGTAATGTAAATTTTACAGAAAGTTTCTAGGAAGTAGCTAGAATTACGTACTCTTTCGAGTTCAAATTGGGATCTTTGTCGATAGGTGTGTAAGATCACTGTTTCTTTCCGTGTGATATATAAGTGTTAACTCATCCAAAATCATCGTCATTGCTGTGCGTGTTTCCATCTGTCCTTGGAGGTAAATATGGCTGTAATCTTGATTCTCTTAACGTATTGCAGATTAATAATGTGTTGACTGTAGTATTTAGGCACTTGGTTTTTTTAAGTTGTCTTAATTTGACCGATAGGTTATATTCGAAAATATGTTGTTTTGGTCCAGGACCTACGTCAATCCACTTACGTGTTTTTGACGTGAGCCAAGCAGACGACTGTACTTCCGCATTGCTTGTCGATTTACGCATTTACCTCCACTTCTAATCGTACTTTTTGAGCACCATTCGACATGTTCTTTTCCGTAGCTTTCGAGAGACCCCACTTGATATGCGTTCTACTTTGAACGCATGGGCGTAGAGATTATTTTGGCTTGGTCTTATTGTTTGCAGATTGGGGCCTGATGTGGGTCATTACTCCTTTATTTGTCACCCCTTGTCAGGGGTTGTCTGTTTTCATGAATAGCTATTTTAACAAGTCATTGTAAAGTGTGTTTATTTTGTGCTCAGTAAATTTACATGTCACAATGACTGTTAACACTAACAGTTCATATGTCTACTGCAACAAAGCAGTGAGCCACTGACCTTTAGTACATTTCAGAACAAAAGCGGTAGATGTATGAACATTTAAGTACAGGTGTATGCATAGTTTTTGTAAAAGTACACTATAGGGGAATTTCATTGTGTCATTGTCATTCTAATTTTCATTGCTGCTCTTTCCCCCAGATATTTCAATTGTTGAGCAACATGGCTGAAGATGACCTGCTACCCAAAAGCC
Organism: Frankliniella occidentalis; assembly: GCF_000697945.3. Lineage (NCBI taxonomy): Eukaryota > Metazoa > Arthropoda > Insecta > Thysanoptera > Thripidae > Frankliniella > Frankliniella occidentalis. The sequence continues at coordinate 17,719 of NW_026267796.1, forward strand.
TTCAGAAACTGGAAATTGATTCTCAAAGGTATACCATCAATTGCCCTGTCTCTACTGCTCACTATCTTGTCTCTCAAAAAATTTCTATTTAAAACTTCTGCTAATTTTGCTGGTCACTTTTTGCTTCTATAACACTTGAAATATTTTAAAATTTCTTTTTTTCAGCTTGCTGGAATCTGAGTCACAACCCACATTAGAGTCTCTAACTCTTCTGGGGGACGATTGCCCCCGAGAGTCATGTAAGTGTAACAAAAAAGCCCCGAATTGTGATACAAATACCAGTAGTTCATGGAACAGAAGGCGGTTTGTTCACAAACCTTTCTCATCCTCATTAAGTAATTCACAAAACTTCAGCATCATTAAAAAGAGTCGGTTTAAACCTGGCTCTTCTCGTTCTAAAACTTGGATTCTAAGGGAACCTGTCCTAAAGCTTGAAAGTTTACCACGAAAGGAGAGTGTTGAAAGCTCTTCTCCATCAGTTTCCCCAGTTCGGTTGGATACCAAATCAACCTCTGACTCACCCAGTGAAGTCTTAAAATTACCATTAGGCCCTATTAAGTCACAAGGTAGTGTTTTTGGTGCTTGTGCATCTGTAGCACATACTGATTTTGGTGGATTGCGACCATCTAAGTCAATATCCGAAGAAATAAAGGAACCGAAACAGTTCACAGCCACAAGTTACCGAAATATTCGCTTAAGTACCCCTCCATCAAGAACAATGCAACCATCCAAGGTTGTGAAGAGGAAGAAAGATCATAGGAAGGAAAGCAGTTCAAAGTCTCGCCCCATCAGTGATACTACTAATACACTCGCTTCAAGACAAACCTCTTTACACCAATCAACTGGTCAGTCAACTTCCTGCTCACAGCAAGCTAGAATGGTTGGTAACAGTCATGTCAGCACTGGAAATGATGACGTAACTATTGATGAGCTAGCCAGTTATTTCGATCTCTTTGTCCATATTCCTCGCAAAATGTCTCATATGGCAGAAAATATGTATATTTAGGAGGTATTGCTGATCTTCTACAAACATTTTTTACATCAGTGGTGTAAAACGATTCACAGATGAATGAAAGAACTACAAGCTCACCACACCTTTTATGATGTTGAAGTGATACTCAATTTATTGACAACCGTGTTGGGATTCTCAAAATGTGTGCTCATTTTTTGGCAGCTTAGTCCTATTTCAACTGCTTTTGTTTCTTCTGTCCACCTATCTTTACATGAAAGAGTGTCAAATCAGTTTCAATCCAAACTATATCCCTTTTGGATTGGTGTGAAAATTTCTAGTAAAATTGCTTTTTTCCAGTCTATGAGTTGTCAACGTCTATTCTATTTTGTTCGGTGAATTGAAATTGCCTTTACGGAATCATCCTGGGCAATCAAATGTATCAGTAAATAATTGTTTTATAATCATTAGACTAATATGAATTTCAAGGAAATTCTTGAGGTATTAAGTTTTTGTTAGGCACTTGGGCAATGTTTATTCATGTTACTAAGCATTTGTACACACAGGCTCTAACAATGTTTTGATGTGATGTGTCCTTTAAGATCTGTTCTTTTTCTTTAGAAAACAAATAATGGTCAAAGGGTCAGCACAGGTGACCCAAATTAACTTCTTAAATGATCTAAATGTTAGATCTTATTTTGTTCTTCTAGGTCATTTTCTTCTAGCTGTTGTAGACAACTTTGGGTGTTCTTGAACTCATCTTATAATTAATTGGTATTAGGGATTTTTCTGTTAATTTCATCTGAACTCTATTGTTTTCTTTTTTTTTTCTTTTTTGCAACACAGAGGATTTTTAGCTTATCAAGCTGTTTATTGAAAAATTGTGCCACCCACGATCATAGGTATTGTGCTACGTGTCTTGAAAGTGGGTAACTGTGATCTGGATGTTTGCATATTATCCAGAATTGTCATCAAGGTATTAGTAGGAGACATAAGAAACAAGACTGAAGTATTTGAACATCAGAATAAAGTAGAGCTCTCAATTTGTGTATTGAAGAGAATTTACAATGTCACAACCTGGAAGATTTTGTGTTGCTGCTTTTATTTTTTAAACTATGTACTGACTAGGTGCTCTACCTCATGAACACTAATCAGGTAGTTCTTTAAAAAATATTTCTCATCCACTCTTGTCTAGAGATCAATGTTTCAAGATCAATTCTCATAGCAGCAAATTGTAATCAGAATACTGAAATGCAAGTTACAAATAAAATAATCTTTATGGACTATTTGTTTCATTTTGATTTATTTATTTATATTTATTTATAACCTACTGAAGTGACAATAGGTATGTCAGACTCATTAATGAACTCAGCACTACACTTGGAATTTGTCTGAACCTGATATTGCATTGCATGAAACTTCTCACATCCCAGACATGTAACAAGAAAATTTAACCAAGTGAAATACAAAACACGGTCACTAGAAATTATTTCATTTAATACATACAACAGAACACTGAAACTTGACAATCTCACCCCATGGTTCAATATAGATCAAACTCATCCAGTTATGTGCTACACCAGGTGCTATGCCTGCTATGCTACAAGTTTGTGGACACTCGGTAAGGAAATCAGGTGAGGTTTGTTGAAGTCATAGACTAAAAAATTACAATAAAACCAATTTTTTCCTCATAATAGGTATGGAATAAGATAAAAGTACCTATAATAAATTCAAAAATGGAAAATAAACCTAACGGAGAGAAAAGAACGCATTATTGAAGATCAATAAATTCTCAGTGATATGCCACTTGCAACTATGACCAAATACATTATTGAATCACTTACACTCTAAATAAATCAAGTAAGAAAAGAATTGAAGGATGTGGTACCGAAATATCCAGTAGTAATAAAAAACAAAAATTAGCCTTTCACTTCTTAAAAAGGAACACGTCATTTAATTACAAAGAAAAAAATCACTTTGCAGACACAGCAGTACTGCTTTTAAAACGCTCAGCTCTCATTTTCTTCTTATCATCCAAATTTGCTTTGATAGATACTGATGACGAGGGTGCAGTGATTGGAACCCTACCGGGTTTTGTTGACACAGCAACTGGTTCAGGTTTTGAAGTTATGACTTTAGAGGAACCATTAGTGGATGTTGTGGATGTTGTAGATGGTGTCGACGATCCACCAAATCTCTCTAGCCTCTTCTTCTTACGCTCTTCCATCTCCACCTGAAAGACACATGTCTCATTAAGATAAATACCAACAATTTTACTAACATACCTTTGAAGCTTCAAATTTAATTTATTATTCAGGGATCTTACCAGTTCTATTTTGCTCCCAGCCTGGACACCAAACCGTTCAGCCCTCTTCTTCAGTAGATCCACATTTACTTCCTGGAATATTTAATGAGCATTTAAGCCTTACAGTCAAAAACCTACACTAGTGTTGAAAAGATGATTACAATTTTTTGACAACTTACGGGAACATTGCCTGCCGATGTGACAGAGGAGGCTGAAGAACCAAACCGGGCAGCTCTAGCTTCTTTCTTTGAATCAGCTGAGGCAGTTTCACCAAACCTAGCAGCACGGGCCACTTTCTTGGCTTCAACTGAAGCTGGGGCTCCAAACTTAACCGCTCTTAAGGCAAGGCGCTGCAAAGAAAGTTCGGGATTAGTTTAGCGAAGAGGCACTGCATTCAACATTTTAAGGAACGATGTGTACCTCTTTCATGCTGATTTCTGACAGTTTGACAACTTTCTTCTCCCCATCATCTTTTTCATCTTTCTTTTCTTCCCCATCTGACTTTTCTGACAGAGTTGGAGTGACTTGCTGAGAAATAGCCTTCCGATTTAATGTGATTTTTTTTGCTGGAGGCCCATTATCTTGCGGCTGAGCTACACTTCCCTTTTCTCCAGGTGTACTTGTCACAATTTCATCATCTAGCTCCTCATCCAGCTGTCGTTTTAGTGAGGCACTTCCTTCATCAGGTGTAGCAATGGTATTAGAATCATCTTCGTCCTATACAAGAAGTATACATTTCAATCATGTTAATTTAGAAAAGCAAACAAAATAAGTGAAGAATATAAAGAATACTGATTGAATGAAGTCTGAATACTAACAGCTAGCACATCATCTTCATTTAGGATGTCCTCAGTGTCCACAGTACCAGTATCGTCCAACAGTAATGATGAATCTGAACACAAAATAACCAGCCTTCAGGAAAATGTATGTGAACTAACATATGATAAGCAAGTCAAGCAAGTCATCAAATGCACTGATACATGATCTGATAGTAGATTTAATGGTCTCCCAACAGATTGGAAGCAAATAGAGCTCCTTATTTAAGTATCGCATGTGCATTGGATGAATCGTTATAAAAATACCTGTACCATCTTGTAAGACAACTTGAAGACGATCTTGTAACTCCTGCTTGTTCCCGACAGTGCTGAGCCCACGAACTTTTAACTCGCGCTTCAAATCAGCAACCTGAAAAAGTAATAATCAAAAAGTAAACATAGAAATCGTTGTGAAATGTCCCTTGCTTTGCCTTGACGCCAGTGAAAGAAAAGTGTGAGGTTAGGATGGAATTAGCGGTGTAATAACAGCATGCAAAAGACAATGTAATTAAGGGAAGACTAATTGCGCCTTCACAGAAAACAATAAAAACTGCAGAAAATCGAATCGAGTGGCATAGTAATTGAGTATATTGATTGACAGAATTGCTTCTCTGCTTCTCTTTCTGGCTAAAGCAATGGCACCTGAATTTCTAAAAGCAAAACCGTCGTTGACATCGACGTTAAATGGAGATAAAGAATCACGCGATAAATAAAACCAATATTAGTAACAAAGAGTGAAATAACGAGCAACGCAATCCCGGCTACAAAATTAACCTCACATGTAAACAAACCGGCTTTGCTGAAACCTTTAGTGAATTCAATGGAGTAAACTATGTTTCAAACCTTTAACTTAGAAATGTCCTTTAAAGAAGTGTCAGACATTTTGGAATACGCGGAGTACAAATTTTCAGAAAATTAATGCAATGAACTGCTTTGGTCTCTCCGATCTCTCCTGGAATTCTTCTGGACTTCTCTGAATCTCTGGATAACTTGGACTTGGACTTGGGATTCCTGACCAGAGAGAATAAAAATGGAACGGGGCGGGCGGAAGGAGAAGAAATCTTCGAGAAGTCACTCTCAAAGTCGATTAGGTTGAAGAATCGAATGTATCGATAGATCGCAACCAACAATCGTTTGTGGGCAGCTCCAGCTTGCGGATTGTTGATGTTTAGAATTTGGCAATGTGTCATAGATTTGGTACATTTTGAAAGCTTTGGGATGTTTTCATCTATTTCAAGAAGCTATGTGTGTGGAGCGCTACAACTGATGTTGTGTACTGCATAGAAGAACTTCGTATGGAAGTAGGGCCTTGAAAAAATAACCGAAAATGTTACGGTTTCTCAGCCGACGGAAGGGCCGAAATGCTCAGAAAACATCATCTCAAAACACATCTGGATCTAATCAACGATTCATTCCTAATAAACATCTTGTTCAATGCAAAGTTGTCCTACTAGATGGTACAGATCTGTCCGTGGATTTAACCGTAAGTTAATGCAATGTATATTTACATTATACATTGGGATTAAGTACTCCCTTTCACTACCACACAGTCATTTTATTTTTCTAGAGACGTGTGCTGTCTTTGAACAGTATTTCTAATTGTTCTATCTTAACAATCTTACTGTTCAACTAATAAATTAATTCAAAATTAATTCGTCATGTATATTGTATTTCACATACACTCTATTAAGGTCAAGTGGCAAATCTTAGGTTATTCCCACTCCATAGAACTTATCTAACAAAATTTGAGGTGTTTTGATACCTTATCTGATGTAAATCTGCCACATTCAATATCTTGGCTCTACATAATTATTTCTATAACATTTATCATGCCAGTACTTCATCATATTTTTTAAACCAGTTATTCATTAATTGTAGTACCAGTTTTGTTATATAAATTTGATTGCTTTATTTTGATTTTGATTTTCTGTGCTATGTAACTGTAGTCTAATAATAGAAATTTATTTTGATCTCTCTCAGAAAAAGGCTGTTGGTAGTGACCTTTATGAGCAGGTGTTCTATTCCCTTGATCTAATTGAAAAGGACTATTTCGGACTTCAGTACACGGATGCCAACAATGTAAAGGTAGGTTACCAGACAAACTGTCCAAAATTGTGGCATATTTCTGTTCAACACACTTCAGGTCATCAGAAAAGAGAAAGGGAGAGAGAAGGAGAGTGTAGTGGTTCAACAAAGAAGCATCACAAGTGCTTCAGACTTATCCTATTTGCAGAAGCCCTGCTGAGTTGAGCTGGTCCACTGCCACACTATTTTTATTTCTATGGCAATAATGAGAATTATGATTTTGTTTTCTTTTTCACCTTAGCACTGGTTGGATCCTACTAAAGCAGTGAAAAAGCAAGTTAAAAGTAGGTATTTTCCTCACTCATTTTTTCTGTTATGTTATGAACCTCAATCAATCTAATGAATTATTTGTTCTTCTAGTTGGACCACCGTATACTTTGTTCCTCAAAGTAAAGTTTTACTCATCAGAACCAAGCCAGCTTCGAGAAGAGCTCACAAGGTATCAGTTCTTTCTACAGCTCAAGCAAGATATTCTTGAAGGGCGTTTAGAATGTCCCCTACAAACTGGTGTAGAGCTCTGTGCTCTGGCTTTGCAGTGTAAGTAGCCGTATCAGTTTTTTGATTACTTTCAAAAATACTACAGACATATGACTTTTAGTCTGATTTTTTTTTTTTTTTTCAAATTATCTGTCTTATAGCTGAACTAGGTGATTTTGAAGAAGGAGTGCATACTCCTGCCTTTATATCAGAGTTCCGTTTTGTGCCAAGCCAAACAGAGGACTTTGAGATAGCAGTTCTTGAAGAATATCAACGATGCAAGGGCTTAAGTCCTGCTCAGGCAGAAAGCAATTACCTGTGCAAGGTAAGCTATCCTGATTTTTCTTCTTTTGAATAGTTCCACATCTGTTGAACTATTTTATTCTACTGTCTGTTTATCCTGTTTTTTCTTTTCACAAAGTAATATTATGTTTTACCTATCACTAGGTGAAATGGTTGGAGATGTATGGAGTTGATAATCATACGGTTTTGGGCAAAGACAGCTGCGAATATTCATTGGGGCTTACACCCACTGGCATTTTGGTCTTTGAGGGTGCCCAAAAAATTGGTCTTTTCTTTTGGCCCAAAATTGGAAAACTTGATTTTAAGAAGAAGAAATTGACTTTAGTTGTGGTAGAGGATGATGATCAAGGTCATGAGCAGGAACATACTTTTGTATTTAGGCAAGTAGTGTAGTGCATTAAATATCGTTTGTTTTTTTGTTTTGCTTTTGCGGTAAATTTTGCATTAGGTGTTACGTCCTTTTCCCCCTCATTTTGATCTCATATTTCTTCCTCAGACTTCACAATGAAAAAGCTTGTAAACACTTGTGGAAATGCGCTGTTGAACATCATGCCTTTTTCCGCTTACAAACTCCTGCCAAAGGTTTATCAGCACGCCAGAATTTTTTCCGTATGGGATCAAGATTTCGATACAGTGGTAAGTTGAAATACCATACAATGATTGCTGTAGCATCAGCATCAGAAAAAACTACAATTTCCTTCATAACGTTTTTTTAAAAAAAATTTCACAGGTAAAACTGAGTTTCAAACCACTCAACAAAATCGTGCCAGAAGGACAGTGCAATTTGAGCGCAGGCCAAGTCAACGCTATGCACGCAGACAATCCCACGTGCTGCGTGAACGTCAGAGGTTTGTTATTAATATAATTTAATCTTTTGTAAGTATTATCTATATTCATTTAAACATATTTTAAACCTTATTTTCTTTATGTTTTTATTCAGAGGGAACGGTGGGGCTTCCAAGAATTCCGAAACTGCCACTGCTTCTACAGCTCCTGCCCCCTCTTCAATCAGCACTGGTAGCTTTCGTAGCATTGGGTCAGCAACACCTCAACCTGCGGAGACCCAAGCATGTGGGTTGAGCACGATTGGAGGTCTTCATTCAAGCTCATCGAATCATGATGGAACTTCCTCTAAACAAATTGATGTGCCAACTGCCACATTGGTCAATACCTCTGATGATCCTGTGAGCCCAGTTCTGTCCGGAACACTGAAGCGCAGGAAAGCCTCATCCCCAGGTATGATTAACTGTCACCAAACTGTATCAAGACTGTTTGAAGGTGGTTTTTTTTTTAAAGTATGGTTGAGCTTGTATTGATTAAAACCATGTATGCATTTTTTTGCTCACATGCAGCTGAGGAAAGGCTAGATACACTTCTTAAAAGTCTTGCTAAGGAAAGCCCAGCTCTGAATGCTGACAATCCCAATGATTCAAGTTCTATCAGTGAAGGTAGGTGTGATTATATTTTATTTTTTTTGCCTGAAGCATGGTTTGTGCGTTCTCGTCCTCTCCCTTACTTGCATATTTCTTGTGTAAAGATGTGGATCTTGTTGGGGACAATCCATCATGCCTCGCATCCACAGCCATGGCTGGTCCAGCGGTGTCTGGTGGGACTTTCACTTTGTCTCCATTACCAAAGTATCGTAATAATCAACGTACTCCAAGCAGTGCTGGTCCTGCTCGTCCTATTCCTCCTGATCAACTCAAATGCAATATCCTAAAAGGTATTGTGGACAGATATGTGTTGTAAAGAAATACTGAACTGTTGATCAGTGTAGTGTCAATCATGTGTTGTGTGTTGGGGCTAGAAAGCAATCTTAAGTGTATACCTCGTAAGCAATGATCTGCCATTGTTTTTCTTTTTGCCTTGCAGCTAAAGTTGAAGAAGGGAAACTGTCCAATATTGGAGATGTAGAAAAGAATATTACTAATGGGTAAGCCGTCTTCTACCTCTTCAGAGCACCAAGAGTTTCTATTTCACATAGAACTTCTATCTTAAGCAAAAATATTTGTTTGAATTGACTCTCTAAATATGTTTTCAGAGAGCTTGGGCACAAATTTTTCTTGGACTCTCCTATCGACACTAGAAGCGCAACTTTTGTCTCAGTGGTAAGTGCCTTTGTTTATTTCCCCATCGCTGTTTGTGTCCTCATCCTTAGCAGCAATTGTTGTATTTCTCTAAACCTCACTGTTTCATTTCTGGGAGAAAATTTGTCCAAAACCTTAAAATGTAAGTCCTATCCCTAATTTTGCATTGAAAAGTAAAGTATCTTCCACCTAATTCCAACTTTTTTCATAAAAAGTTGTTTTGATCCATTTCTGAGATATTTATTCCTTTCATGCTGCTAAAGGTTTGAGATACAAATCATGGGTGAGTTTGTTGGTAGATAAAATCTATTTCTATTTTATTTGTCTCGTATTGTTAATGTCAATATCTAGAACTGAGCAGCTATTAGATTATTTTTCCCCTTTCCATCTTACTCTGTGTAATTTTTATTTTTTTTGTAGTCTCAGTTTGCTTTAATTTGCTGTGATTGTGAAATTTTTATCTAGAACCTAACTATTTCCTGTGAATATGGAAATGAGAGTTTATCATTTTATGTCTTTGCTTTGGTTAGTTTCTGATTCACCTCAAATGCAGCTTGTATTTCTCTGCGTTTGAATTTTTTGGGATCATTAATTATTGGATAATCAAATGGGAAGTACAGCAGTTTGCTCATGACAAATGGTGTCTAAGCTGCTTTCTTTGTTTAATCTAAATTTTTGGTTGTGTAAAGTGACAAAGTTTTTAAAATTTCATCTTCATCTTTGATGATTTTAGCTTTTAAAAATTGGGATGCTGCTTATATTTGTGGATTTCTGAAGAGCTTGTTGTGCTTATATCTTTTGTTTGTTTGTCTTCCCACCTTTGCTTGGCTTCTTGGGAAAATTAGGGAGGAGACAAGCTGACTTTAGCTCTCTCAGGATCAAGCACCACCCAGGGTTCAAATGGAGGCCTTCCAACTGGAAAGGAAAGCAGTTCAAATTCAGATGAAGAGGATCAAGAAGATTGTGCATCTGATGAGCGCACAGACAAAGCAAGATCTCCCACTCCTGTTACTGTCACACACTTTTCTTGGGGGGAGAGAGGAAAGCTTGAGCAGAGAATCTTATCAACTGCTTCATCACCTCCGCCTCCACTTAGTCTTGTGAACAATTCCACCCATTCTCAGAGAAACAGATCACCCTCGCCATTATCCCCATCATTCTTCCCACCTAGCACACCGGACCCTATTGAGAAGAAAACCTCGCCAACTCCTTATAGCACAAATCCTTTTAATCCATTTTCCTCTAAGACTCATTTTTCTCCAACTTCCCCAAAAGAAATGAAATTCTCAAATCCATTCTCTTCTTCAGACAAAAACAAAACAAATCCATTTCTTTCTCCCAAAATGGTCAGGCCAGACACCACTAATCCATTTAAAGACACTGAGAGAGCTGAGGATACTCCTACTGCTCCAGTTGCTTTGGTCACTTCAATACCTTCTGAGAAGGTAGCTAATGCAGATGTTTTGGTCAAAAAGGTAAGCTTCTCAGCTCATAATGTAGGGAAGTTTTCGCATCTATATTGGCTTTACTTTGGAGCATGTGTGTGCTTTGGAAATGTTTTTTGTTGCAAAATGTATCTTAAGCTAAACAGTTAAAATTGGGGGGAGGGAAGTAATTATTGACTGAAGTATTTAACATTATTTTGTAAAAAACGCTCTGTAGAACTTAATGGCCTAAATCCTGTATTTTGCCATAACAGACCCTGTTTTAATAACTAGTATTAATTCATAGTTCCTTTTTCATTTCAGGAGACTGCCTCTGTAGCTAGTGACCAAACACAAGGTAATTCAGCTACAGCTTCATCTTCAAATCTTTCAAGTCCTACTGCTGCAACCACAGTAACAGATGGTGCTCCACCCATCAGTACTTCTACTTCTAATTCTGCATCGAATGTTTCCATATCTAATTCAACCCCACCTGCAACATTAAACCAACTTTCGCCATGGTTGGTTGCCTCAGAATCCCTTTCAGGGCCTAGCGCTGCTCAACAGGCTGCGAAGATGATCAAAGAATCTTCTATTACCAGGAAAACAGTAATTACAACTCAGCTGTAGCCATATATGTGATTTTCCCGTCCATTTACCCATAAATCATATTAATTTTACATGTTATTGCATGGAAAGTATTTTCTATTGATGTAAATTTTTGTTTCTACTATCGATATTCAGGGAAGGATACAAAATTTATGATAATCCCTGTACGTTTATATCCTTTAACCATCCATAGGAAGATGTAAAAGTTTTATTGCCTTTTCCATTCAAAGTATTTAAAGTGCATGCCACTTAGTAATTTATAAATATTTATATGTATATTTTAATATTTCTTCTTTTTAAATGAGACTTGATTGTTAACACTCCATTCCAATGTGACTTTCCATTGTAGTATGAATCCCATATATATCATGGATTGTGGTATCAAGGTGTTGTTTTTTTATTTATCATATTTTATTATATCTGATTGTCAATGTTATGTTACACCACCATTTCTGTCGGAGATAGAAAGGCAGTCGTAGGAACCCTGCAAGTTTTTGAATTCAATTATAAATATGTTTTTAAATCAGTTTTTATTAACTCTTGCCTTAAAACTGAACTGCCTCCATGGGTATAACAAATTAAAGGTGGGTCTATGTTAGGAATGCTGCAAGCTGAGTTGGATCAATTGGGATGGTGGGACAGGCTAGGCCACCCTCCATGCACCACTCCTCTCGCCCCAACTACGGTCGCAGCGTTCCAATTGAAAATCCATCTTTAGTATGTATTATATGCGTTCATGATTTTCGGAAACGCAGTAAACAAATTTGTTGTTTTCTTTGCAAAGCGGTATTGTGTGTTGTTTTTTTTTGTTTTTTTTTTAAATTTGTCCATGGTGCCTAATAAATACCAGTCCAGCCCAAGTACAGTAGTTCAATTTTGGTAGCAAACCAGACATGTGTATGTTTTATTTCTTTCAAGTGTAACTATTTTGACTTACATTAACACGATGAGTCTCACGTGACCACACGTATGGGCACAATTAGCCGTGATTGGCACCCCCCTTGGGACTCAATGTGTTAAGTGACAGAAAAACTGAATGAAATGTGTTAAAGTTTGTCATAATATTTTGCTTTTGGTTTTGTAGCAATGAATTTCTGTTGACTGTGATTTCTTAAATATTAATTGATGTGTCAATATATTACTGGTTAGCAGTTATCTTTGTTTAAATCAAGGATCATTTTTATTTTAGTATTTTAAAAATTCAAAATGGCCAAATTTTGGACTTGTTTTTGTCTTTTTCTTTAAATTTTCTTTTGGAAACTTTATTTAACCAACTCTTAATCAAAACTGGTTAAGAGCTGTGCTGGATCACCATGTTCCTATTCAAAACATTACTATTTGTGATATAGAGTATATTAAAAGTGTCATACACTTACAATTTTGCCTTTGTCCTTTTGAAATGTAAACCAGGATTCTAAGGAAATGCAAATATTGGAGCTTACTGTAAATGAGTATACTTATCCTTAGTTTATTTGTCGCAAGTACTTTTGTCTCTAATATGTAGTTTTAAGTTACATAGGTGTTACTGTTGCTGTAAAGTTAAACTCTGGAGCAGAGACTTGTGTATGGATGTAGAGAGTCTGCTTCAGTTCCATTGGTTTTGTTTGTTTCTTATCCAACAGAAATTTGTCTATTTCCATTTTCTATCTTGTGATTTATATTACAATTACAATGCAAAACATGATGGCTGAAAATGTTGCACTATATAGGGCAATATTGCATTCTGTATATTACCTAGATCTGTTTTGTGTCTGTTAGGTATCAGACAGACTGCAACTAAAAGTTTGTATCTGAGCGATTATCTTACATGAGTTGACCAGATTTATACAGATGCTTAATTGTATCAATACCATTGTGATCCAAATATTTCTTTGCGTGACTTTACTTACTATTGGTTTATACTTCAGGTATTGTTTTACCAGTTTGAAAAGACAGCCAGTACTTACATTTTAAAATAATAGTTCTCAGGAATTATTGTGCTCTTAATAGCTTGTGCCATCTCTTGGACTCTATGAACAGAATCATTTTGATTTGTACCTTGTCCAATTCATGTACCTCTTGACAAATGAAAATTCTTTATAAAACTTAAACCGTTTCGTTAGTTGTTATTCTTGCTTCCTCTTGGGAAATGTGAAATTCCCATGTAATTCAGCAATTCTAACTTTTTACACTTGATACAATATTAGTAAGTTTTTCAACTGTTACTGTTGGTTATTATCAGTATTGTGTTGATGTACACCTTACCATGTAGACAATTAAATCAGTTTTCAGTTTTTTTTGAATTCGCACTATGTACTGTGAGTGTATCCATGTATTCCTAGTGCCTTAAATGTAACATCCGTCCTTAAATGTTTATGATAATTGTCAAATAAATTCTATTATACCTGTATACTTCAGTTGTTCATCATTTCATTTATTTGGCCGTCACCATTTTCAGCGCGGGCGCTGCTCACCTTCTCGATTAGCGGACAGAGTTGCGGTCATTGGCCGTATTTATCTGGACCAGCCGCGTTTCCGGCGCGCTCTTGACGACTTTTGGAGGAGGCCGCTAAGCGTCCCGGCGGCCGAGCCTAATGACGCGTGACGGGCGTCGGGTCCGGTCGGGTCGCGAGCGGCGCAAAGCGACCCCGGGGCGGCATTGCAGGACCTCGACGCCTCCAGGACATGTCTCCCTCCCGTCCGTGTCGCCCCCTTCTGGTTGTGGCCGTGCTCGCCTCGTGGATGGTGCAAGGACACGTGCGTTTCACTTCGACCTTTCATGCGTGGAAGGTGTGTAGTAAACCAGAAATGTCACTATGGCTACGTGTTTTGCAGGCTTCAGCGGCCAAAGCGTCGTATAAGCCACGCCTTTCTATTTACTTCCATCTCATAGAAACTTGCAAGAATGTCAAGCAAAACGTTGAGCTAAAAAATGTGTCTTCTTTTCATACACGAAATGGCGATAGCTATCTCAACGCAAATATCTATAACCACAAGGAAGCGAAAACAATCGCATGGGTAAGAGTTTTTTGTGTTGTTTTTGCCCCCGTTCTCAACACATTTTCGAGAACCCCTGTAAAATTTCTTTCATGTAGTCTATGGAGTTGGTCGGTTGATCAGCCAGGGAATTCCCCCACTAAGTGCATGTGTCGCAGGGAGACATTGAGATCAACGGGTGCCTCGACGCCGTGTCGTACAACACATGCGAGCACTACAGCACGTGGACATTCCCCGGAGGCGTGTGCGCCCTCGCCACTGCCCCCGGCACGCCTTGGGGTACCGTCGTCAGAGCGGTGCAGCCTCCCTTCCGATGTCCGATCCGCGCGGTAAGTCGCCGGGGGAAGGACCATTCGCAGTCGCCAAGTAGATTTTGTTCGCAGTGGAGAAGGCAAATAATGATAATAATAATAATTCCCCGAGGGAATGCCCTCATTCCAGAAAGGCCCTCTGAGTAGTCGGCTCCCTTCGCGCACTGCCCAGCGCCCAAGCCAAAAATTGTGTTCAATTATAAAAGTATTGATCCATAGATATCACGCAAAAAGACGCATCAACAATATTCGACACAACAAGGGCGACAAAATTTTCTTAACCGTGGGTTCGTTTCGCAGCAGTTAACAAGAATTGTTTTTTCTCCAGGGAGAGTACATTCTGAGGAACGGATCCGTCGATCTCGAAGCAATAGATAAAATTTCGGGAGTCCGCAGCACTAAACTCTTTGACAGGATTTGGCTATCACGTTTGCGTTGCTTCACCGAAAACAACGAGCTTCACGCCTGCTTGAACGCCAAAGTATCTTTCCTCCGAAGACGCGTGTGACTGCTGTGACAAAATGACGAATATTTTATAGATATCGCTCCTCACTATCACTGAATGTGCTAAATGCGTTGAGTCCTGGAGAGGACCTTACCTTCCATGCAAGGTGCTTCCATGGATGTTTTACCGAACATCGGTGATGCTTTCGTTAGTCGATTCGCTTCAGGATGTAGACCACATAACACATTAATACAGGGTGGTCCATAGACCCCTTCCTTTATTTTGCTTATACTGTACCGGATGCAGGCGTGCGTGCGGCCTTGCCTACCCTAGCTCGCCGTTGTGTCTTATGGCCCCGTGCGAGTATGCAACCCGGCCGCGCACGCCTGCATCCGGTACAGAAAAAGCGAAACAAAGGAAGGGGTCTGTGGACTCCCACGTCAAGGTAGGTACCCGTTGCCTCTGCCGGGGACCGATACATACAGGGTGGTCCACACCACCACCACAGACCCCTTCCTTTATGTTGCTTACTGTACCGCCAGTCGTGCGGGCGGGTTGCTACCCGGGGAGTTCCGCAATGCCCATCCAGCCAGTGTAACCAAAATATAGGAAGGGGTCCATGGACCACCTGACCTACCCCACCTTCGCATACGACGCTGGCTCGCCCCGACCAGTAGCGCCTCTGGTGGCCGCCGGCTGCAACTACGTTGCCGGCCCGTGGCGAGGCGCCCTGCCTGCCTGCCTGCTGCCAGGCCCGCCGCCGCCGGCCGCCCGCCAACGTCTCAGCGCAGCGCAGCGCAACGTCAGTCAGTCTCACGCAGTCTCCCATCTCATCCGCTAGAAGACGGCCGTGTCTGTCGCCGTTCGCCCGAGACGTGCGCGCGCAGCGTGCGCCCACCGCGAGCAGGCCGTGCTTGTTGTTTCATTGGCCGTGATTTGTACAGTGCCGCTGTGTCTGTCCGTGGCAGTGGCTGTGCGCGGCTGACAGCCCGCCTCGCGCGTGTGAGAAAGAGTGCCCCCCCCATCGGATACTTTGGATATTACGCACGTCGAACATACGACACACGACGACAATGGTGAGTCATGTCATTGACATTGGGCGGATTGTTGTCGTGGGCGAGGGACTCAGCCAGACCTGTGCTGCAAGCTTTCAAATCAAAAACAAAAATTAAAAGGTTTGATGAAGCCAACCCCCAACCGGTTGCAGCGCGTCGCAGCGCTGTCCGGGCTGCTGCAGGCGAGCCTTGTGTCGGACTTGCTCTCACATGACCTGCAAGACCTGCAAATGACCTGCAGGAGACGTCGTCGGACCGGCGGGCCGACGCGACGTGCAATGCTGTATTGCCATCTTCGGCCCTGCTGCCGGTGTTCTCCGCTCCGTCCTGCGCGGAAGGCGAGGCCGGGCATTTGATGAAAAGGGGGAGGGGGGGGGGCAACGCTCAAACCGCACCCTCTTTGTTATGAACCAGGTGCACGAGGCGAGGCGGGGGAGGGGCGGCGGGGCAGGAGGCAGGACCACGAGGACCACGAAGACCCGCAAACAAAGGTCAGCAAATAATAGTCATCCCCATTCATCTGAAGCGGGATGCTCATCCGACTACTTTTTTGCGAGATAGAAAACGGAAGGCGGGGGCGGTTCGGCGCGAGAAGTCCCATTCGGGGAAGAACAAAGTCAGTGTGTCGGATAACGTGCCGTTCGGTGGCAAAATCCTTCAGCCGCCTGCATCAGTCGGCAGGTTCAATTCATTCATCGCATGGGACTTACTTCACGATTTGTTCTGAGTCGGTCGAAAATTATGAGAAGGGTATACCAGCCCTGTCTCGCTTATCCGCAGATACCCCAATAATACACTAACTGGATTTGGCGCTGGGCCAGCGAGCCCTCGCCCTTGCTGTGATCCAGTGCCTCCAGCGCGAGGGGCAGGAGCCGAGTAGAGGCGGCCGAGTAGAGGCGGCCGAGTAGGGCAGGGCCTCGGGCAGGGCCCATGTTGTCTGCCAGCCGATACGCGGCAGATAGATAACCTCAGCAGAGCAGCGGGCCAGCATCCCAGCGATGGAATAGATTCTCCCCATCCCCCTTCCCTCTTTTTCCTTCCAACGGATGGCCCCCTCATCACACCGCGGCCCATGGATGCCACAGGCTACTGTCCGGCCTGACCCCAACTGCTGACGGCTACAAGACGTTTGTCGACGACCTGAAGCAGTGCGGTTTGGAGGGCACGAGTTGCATCTCTGCGCGCCCCAACCACGGAAGGCAGCTCTGCATCTGCCAGCCCAGGCCTCGCCATTCGCAGCTGCTGCCAGCTGCGGTGGCACCTGCAGGTGTTATTGGTACTGCGGTCGCTGCTCTTCGCTGTGGCTAGAGCGCAGTAGTGTCTGGCGCTCCCGGAGGGTGGGCCCTACCCAATAAGGCCGGTGCCTACCCGAGAGGAATTCAAACGACATGGCAGAGGGGAAATGGACATGGCAGAACACCACTCTCGTTATCTTTCTGCGAAGTAAAAAATGCCAGTTCCTCCTCGTCGCCTGCTTGAGAATGTCTTAATTGTCCGTCATAAATTTTGTCATCCGTGTACGTCATTTATCTATCGTTCGTCCACCGACAACTTTTTCACTAAATTATACTGTAGGTTTCTACACGGGTTGATATTAATTTACGTATAAGCTTCTTGTGGTAAAAGGGCCATCCAGGCTGGAGTAATAGAATTCTATCAAACCCAAACTACCTCTTGCCAACTTGGGGCAAAGATGCAAAATAATGTTGACGGAGTCCATTGCAATTTAATGCCTAAATTCTTAATAAATAAACGCCAAGGCCGCTACTGTCATTGGTCAGTTTGTTGCAGCGACTTAATTAATGATTTTTGTCCACTCAAGTGCGACGCCACGGCCGCCAGCTGAACGGCGGGGGTTGTTGTTGGCACTGCAGCCAGCGATCTGCCCCCTGCTGCCCTAGGCAGGCGGCCCTAGGCACTGAGCAAATGAAAATGCATTTAAACCCACCCCGCGCGCTCCCCGAAAGGAAGGAAGTAAGGGAGGGAGATTGGAAAGGGGGGGGGGGGTGATTAAAAATAACGTTGGGACGAACGGGTATACGGGAGCAGCAGAAGCACAGCAGCATATCGACATTCCACCGCAGAGCGAGAAAGGAAGTCGGGCGAGAACCCGGCCGGCGCAGCAGCCCAGAAGCAGCCTGTCGCACAGCAGGCGCAGCATGCCACACGGCCCTCCGCTCCTCCGAAAATGCCGCCAAGTCGTGCGCGGCTGCGTCGCGCCCAGATCCAGAATCGCGGATAGTGTTTCAGCCGCCCGAGACCGCGACGAGGACCGCGAACAGAAGCAGGCAGGGCAGGCATGGTCAATCCCACACTGGCCAACTCAGACTGATTCAGAAGAGCGCTCTCGCTCCGTCTCTCTCCCACTCATTGGGCGCGCCGTACAGGTGCGAGAGAGACGGAGCGAGGAGAGCGCTCTTCTGAATCAGTCTGCTGGCCAGTCCAGGCGTGAGAAGCTGCCGGGGTGGGCTCGTCGGCATCCTCGGGCTCTCCTCGACTAGAGTCCTCCAGTTGGACTGTACGTATCCTCGACGTGTGACTGCGCCGTCTGCGCGCGCCGTTCTCCCCAGGGCGTTGCGTTGTGGGAAGCAGCCGCCGCGCCCTGACCGCCGCCGGGTCCCTGTGCCCCGGACATGTCATCGTCCAACAACACCTGTTAGCGTGCCTCTCGATGTCGCCGGCGAGCTCTGTTCAGTGTTGGGCCGGGTGCGGCCGCGAGGAGAATTAAATAAACAACTCCCCGGGTCTCTCCCCGCTCCCCGGCCCCGGCCCCGGGCCATCCTGGGGATCGTTGAAGAGGCTGATTTGGGTTTTACGGCCAGTAAGGCACACAACACTTCTCACTCACACCCGGGGAGGCGAGCGAGCGAGAGCGCGCTCAATGGAACCAGTTTGTACTCATCATCAGCATACATGTCGCGTCGCGCGGTGGTGGACGGGACGGGCACACACACTTCAACTCCCACCCGACACGACCCGTGAGGGCTGCGTGCGAGTCGTGCAGCGCACGCAGGACGATGGGCGGCGCGACGCGGCGGTGCAGCCCGGCGCAGCCCGGCCGAGGTGACGCGCTCTCTCATTTGCATACAATATTCCTGCAGGGTGCCTCGACATCCCTCGTCCGCCTGTGTTTCCCGCACAGAAAAATTCAACCGATCCGCATCTGACACAAGGCGGGTGTCCCGGTCGCCGATTAGCCAGTTCCCTCCACGTCGCCGGACGGAAATCGGTCTTTTTTCGGCCTCTGTGCGCATCTGACGGAAGACCGAAAACAGGCCGATTTCAGTCCGGCGACGTGAAGGAAGCTGGCTCGTGTCTGGCCGAGGAGAGACCGAAACTTTGACGAATGGTCGCTGAAATATGTCCGGCGACGTGAAGGAAAGTGGATCCGAGGGGGAAATCACTTGGGTTCGTAGCGTACGGGCTATTTCTGGTATTTCTCGAGTATTTCTCCTGCCATTTCGGTTATTTCTCGCCTATTTCGGATTATTTCAGGGTATTTCGCGGTATTTCGGAGTATTTCAGGGGTATTTCGCGACTATTTCACCGACTATTTCGCATCTATTTCGGGTCTATTTCGCTCTATTTCGCCTTTATTTCGGACTATTTCGGGGGAAGGTGTACGAAGTATTTCGCAAGTGATTTCCCCCTCGAGTGGATCTTCTCAGGCCGAGAAGGGACCGAACCTTTGCCGAATGATCGTTGTATGATGTCCAATTTGAAGAAGAGAAAGCACCGGTAGCGCGGCCCCAGCCGCAAAACGCAAATGCGCTGCCCGACGCGGAGAGTCGAACCCACGCCGGCCGGTGACTCGCTCAGCGGTCGGCGACGGTATCCACTTGGCCAGAGCGAACACCTGTGAGAGGGGAAGACCGGTGCAGCGTCACATTCTGCTCTGCAGCTAAGCGGGCACTTAGGGACTTCTGCTCTCGTCCTCTGCTACCCGAGTGTATCCGAAGGTGACGGAGTACTCCAGAACACTATCCTACT
>NW_026267796.1:39584-40553 GCF_000697945.3 Frankliniella occidentalis
GTCGGGGTCCTCGTCGGGGTCCTCGTCGGGGTCCTCGTCGGGGTCCTCGTCGGGGTCCTCGTCGGGGTCCTCGTCGGGGTCCTCGTCGGGGTCCTTGTCGGGGTCCTCGTCGGGGTCTGTGAGCCCCCGTCATTACCTCTGCACCCGGCGCGGCGTGGCGCTCAGGGAGGCTGCAGCTTTGCTGCACGAGCCATCAGCCTTCTGTGTCAAATTGCACTAGCTCGGCTGCCGCTGCGCCACCCAAGATGAGACGGCCAGGGGGGAGGGGGGCTGGACCATTCGCTAGAGGGGGGAGTAGAGTCCTATAGGACTCTAGGGGGGAGGAGGCGGCGGGCGGCGGTGCTCCCCGGTGCATGGGCGATACCCCACGCGATCGGCGATACCCTGGAGTCAGCTTGGGATCTACTCCTGGCCTCAGAGACACTTTGCCGGCCGGCCCCGGCGCAGCTGACTGTTGCCTGCTGTTGCTCCTTGCCATTCTGAGAGTTCAGAGTTTACTTGCGCTAATACAGTAGGACGCTGACTAACGAAACGCGATGGTCAATTTGAACTGGAACTTCACAACAGTGGTACTGGGCATGTAGCATATGTCACTGTGTGTGGTCTCATTGCCATCGCTGCAGCAAAAGCACTCGCTCGTTGCCTCGCCCTCCCCGCCGTGCGCTGCCATGTCACGTTCCGTGTGAAAAATAAACAGCCAGACGCCGCGGCACGCCTGCTCGCCCCGCCCCGCCCGGCCCCACCACGCCCCGCCCGCTCAGCCCGTGTGCTCAGGCCAGACAGACGTGTCTCGGACGAGGACTCGGCTCAGCCCAAGGAAGGTTTTAGGGGCCTGGTGGATGTTTCATGAGCTGTTAACTAATGACTGGCAGCGATCTCTGGTGGTGCTGGGGGTAACTAAAGCATCCGGCGCACAGCGCGTGCCCGTCACCCGCCAACCCCCCTCCCCCCTCCCTCCCGCGCCACCGC
>NW_026267796.1:40603-45239 GCF_000697945.3 Frankliniella occidentalis
CCCCCTCCCCCCTCCCCCCTGCGCTGGCTTCTGGCTGTTTAAATTTTGGGAGTCGGCGAGAGGGAAAAGGGGGACTGCTGCAAATGCTTTGGGTGCTGATCGTCGTCGTTCGCGGCCGACACTAAGTGGTTGGGCGTGGATTTAGAAGGCCGTGAAGGCTTCCCCTAGGATTTTGGTGGGCTGGTTGGCTGTAAGGCTTTACGCGCGTAACTGGAGCTCCATGCGCGATGTCAGTGCGTCGGGGTGATTGAGATCTAGAAGAATGCTATGTGATGCCAACTTACACTTACAAACTTGGTTTTGGCTTGACGGGGAGCCCCGCAGCCCTGCACGGCGCCTCAACGGCTCCCACATGACGTGACATGACATGACGTGGCCCATTGCCACCTGCCTGCAGCGCCCCCCGCACCGCCCGGGCAGCTGCGCCGAGCGGAACAGCACAGCCCCGCCCAGCAGCACGTCCTGGTGGTGGTGGCTGCTTCTGTATGGAAGGTACATTACATTACTCTCTGAAAACAGTAACTCATTACTGGAGCAATTGTAGTCCTTCGGCTAAGAAAAAGTAACGGTTGCGTGGCAGAATTCTAGTTCCAAGAGGAAAAAAAAACCCTACTGGTTGCTGGTTTACAATTAACTGGCGTTTCTTATGTTCTGTATTTTGCCATAGCCTTTAGGGTTCACGGAGAAAAATACTTAGGTTGTGGTATTTTTCTCCGTGCACCCTGGCTATATGATGGGCTTTTAGAGATTCGCTCTGGGATTCCGTTTGTCCCTCAGTAGAAATTCCGAGCTCCTAACGTTACTCAGGACCTACTCTGTTTGCGTTGGGCTCCCTGTCCAAGGCGTGCACGCCAGAGAGTTTGTCCAAGAGAAGACCGTGTTGATATACTGCTTGGCCGCCGCGCCCTGTCGCGGAACTGGAGGAGGTAAAGAAAGAAAGAAGAGAGAGGCAAATAAATCCGAACCGCAAACACTGTTACGCCTACCAGGCGCGGTGCCAAAGGGTTATCACAGCCGATCAGAAATAACAAAAAGACCCATTGTTATAAGTTTGATCCATCAGGTGACTGGATACACCTCATCGAAAATTGATCTGTAGAAGGCGTAACTCTTTTGTTCAATTTCTTTATCAAGATCCCAATCGTGGCGCGACGCGGCCCGGCGGCACTCGGAAGCCATTGTGGGCAACACGACGGCGACGACGAACGAGGTTGCTCACGGGGCTCCGTATCTCATCTCGTATGCGGCAATAACGTTATTTTAGGGGCGTTAAAAGTTACAACTTGGTAATGTCCAGAAAAGTGACAGATCATAGGTATCACGAAACAGGAGTTGCGGCAGATTGTGGACTAATTTATCACTAATCTAGATCAGTGTTGTGAGCCACCTGAAAGATGGTCAATTTATGCAACCCACAGTGTATCGCTCCCTCCCTGCCCCCTGTACCACAGCCTGTCTATCTGCCTCCTAGATGCGACAGTGGCGCCGTGGTACGGGAATCATGTTCCTTAATAACGCAATTGAATTGGCCACGGCGTACACGGGCATAAGTCAACGGCCGGCGGAGTGCACTCTGCAATAAGCTCCGGGCGTGGCGCGGGGCTTTTGTCTGGACATTTAATGGACAGTGCGCTGCACGGTGCGCTGCACGCTGCACAATGCTGGCCGGAGACGCTCATCGCGTTTTATATGCCCCGCAGTCGTAAGAGAAGTGCGCAGGACTAGCATGCCGCTCTGCCGCCCCGAGGCGCTCGACGCGGGCATGCCACACCACCGGCAATATGTCCGGGGAGCGCGGTCAGCTGAAGGTGGGAGAGGTGAGGAGAGGGCCTTGAGGCGCGGGACCCGCGGCGAGGGACGGGAGATGAAGTGTTGCGGCCTCGCCCGGCCTGTTATTAGCGTTATTTTATTTTCCTCGTGTCTTCGGAGGACCGGGGGGAGCCGGCGGAGACATTCGGGCGCCGCGTCAGCGGGATCCTCGGGCAGAGGAGCGGGTCCGTTTCTCTCAGACTCAATCGGCGAACCAAGGGGAACTCGGCGCCTGCGACACTCGACGTAGGCCACCGCGCAGTACACGAATGCACTGCATGGCAAGTTGATGCCTACCTACCAGGCGCTATGAGCTCTTGCGGCAGGTTCGTGATGGCAAATGACCGCAAATGTACCTGCTGGATCACACGCGGGGCAGATAGATCGTGATTTACCGACCCACCAAGTCGCAGTCCCCAGCTCCTGGTGGCCACGACGCTAAATGCATTTGTTGTTGTGCAAACGTTCGTTTTAAATTAAACCTACATTTTGTTTCATCTAAATCGGTGCCCAAGAAGCATCATTGCGTGCCAATATGAATGCTCAAAAGAGTTGAAATCACCGCATAAATGTGTGCGAAACAACTGATTGCTCAAATTCACACAAATAAAAGATGCAAATTCAGCTAGCGTGTACATTTCGTACCCGCACTCACTTTGTAGGTTTTGTTGTGTGATATTGGTTAATACAACCTGGCCGGGCCTCCCTGGTAGCGGCACCGGCCCGGCTGGGCTCGGCGCGGCGCGGGCGGACCCCCGGCCCGTGGAGCCGCGCTGCGCGCTGCGCGCCTCGCCGGCCGGCCGGCCTCTTCAGTCGCGCCGCGTCCGCCCTCCCGACCGGAGTGCGAGAGAGAGAAAGAGAGCGCTGTGTGCGCAGGCGCGCGCCGCGGTGGAGCGCGAGCTGATGAGACGACGTGAGCGCGGGCGCCGGAGATAGTATTGGGTATCAGCCCGCGGCCGGGCCGTGCCGGGCTGCAACGAGCGATTACGGCTGTGATAGGCAAGGTGACACAGAGTGCGCGTGTGTTTGTGTGTGTGTGCCGACAGTGCCGTGTTGTTGAGGTGTTTGTGCCAGTGAGTGAATCACGAGCAGCCAGTTCGGCTGTCGTGCCGTTGAAAAAGTGAAGCAAGAAAAAGAAGTGTGCAGCAGCCAAGCAAGCAGCAATAACAGTTGGATTACTCGCGGTGCAACGTACGTGCAGCAGCAGCGCCTGCGTGCAGCTACACGTGCCGGTGCACGTGCACGCACACCCCGCACGCCGAACACCTGGATAGCCGGGACCGAAGGGCGCGTCAGCTGGAAGGCTCATGTAAGTTGTTAGGAAGCGCGTGTTTTGTTGGGACACACGGGGCTTCCGGTGTGAAGTGGGCCTCGACCAGAGAGGAGAGTAGAGGGGGCAGTTCTAAAGGAAACAAATGCTTTGTTTTGCGTACACGCCAAAGGCTGATGACCATTTATTGGTGTGGTTTGTTTGACTGCAATAATGGTTGAAATGTTTAACCAGCGAATAAAATATGCAACGTTTGCACTTACCGACTTTGCAGACTGTTGTTTATGAGCCATCCCTATGTCAACAATGGAAAACTTAATGATGTCAGTTCCTAAACGAGCCAAATTAAACTATGTGCAACTACTTAGACATCAAATGTCCTGCCAAATTGAACATTTGTTTCACCCCGTTGCAAATATTTAATACTCCGCTGTGTCAACTTTCCTAGAACTTCTGTGTATGGGTGGACACCATTGATAGAACCCTTGGCAATGTCACACAAGTGTAAACCGATTCATAACCCTAAGGAAATCAATGACTCCCATAGAGCTGGTTCAATTAATTGCATGCAACCATGCAATACAGTGTCAGTAAGTAGACTTGTTGCTCTAGAGCGCGATAGCTGTCAATACGAGTCAATATAATCTCCCACGGCGTCTATTCGGCGATGTGCTAGTTGGGGCCCCCTGTTGACTTGCTACACGAGTATCGCAGCCTGGGAGAGTTGAATGCAGAGGCCGTGGCTGCACTTCGGGCTGCACAGTACAGTAGTTCTTGCCGGTCCCGGGTGCATCGGGCTGAGCCTCATGTCACGCAACAGTCTCATACGGCATGATAATGCGTTCGCTTCGGCGGGGAGGGAGACGGAGCGGGGGAGCGGAGGGGTCGGACGTGTTTCGTGCCGCTCCGTCTCCCCCCTTCGGCTTTGGTGGTTCAAACTCGGTTTTACAGGAAGTGCTTGGTACCTACGGATCGGCGTTGTGCTCCTGAGTGTGTGTGTGAAGTTTCGTTCCAATCAGTGCAACGGTGTGCAAATTATCAGTGATTTTCGTGGATTTCGTGGTGGCGTCCCCTGCGTGCCTTCCGTCAAGTGGCTGGAGCGCCGCAACATCTGGCGAGGCCGGGCGCTGAGGCCTCTCCGCCCGCCGGGCTGTGTCTGCGATTCTACGGTGCCAGCCAGCCTCCAGCGTGGGTGACACAGCGGTGGAAGTGCATCAAGATCCGGATTTCAGTGGCCAGTGTCCAGTTCAGTGTGTGAAGTGCAGTGATCGAGTGTGATGTTTGAGTGATGTGCCCAAATCCAAGTGTGTCCTAAATCGGCCGCGCTAGGCCGCGGCAACTCCTCGTGGCGACCCAACAACCTGATGAGTCCACCTCCTCCGTGTTCCACCCAACGAGTACCAAGTACCCAGCGTTTGGCCTTCCCTGTCGGCCCACCCCTGGCGGTGACGCCCCGGGCCCGGACGAGCCGCACCAAACAGCCACACCAAACCAGACGCAGTCATCACCCCCCTGCCCCCCCTCATCTGCGTCGCTGGAAGGAGGCTGAGTTTTTAT
>NW_026267796.1:45289-45814 GCF_000697945.3 Frankliniella occidentalis
TCAACGCGCCCCGCATTGCATCCCGTTCCTGTGCCCTCGCCCCCGTGCGGTCGCTGTGTTCCGTACCGACACTAACCGACACAAGCCGGCGAACGGCGCGGCCCAGCAACAAGTTCACACACAATGCGGCACACGACGGACTACAAAAGGGCTCCCGGCCGCCGGAGACCGCCGCCTCTCCCGCTCTCTGTCATACATACTATCTGGTGCACCAATACCTTCTGGAGCGGGTTGTACAAAGGTGTTGTGATAGAGCCCAGTCAGATGGACCAACCAACATGATCACAGAGCCTACCGTTGCTGACTTGCGCTTTTGCCTATGCCGCCACACCTTGCCTCCAGTACTGCCATACCCTACCCTGCGCTCGCCGTGCGAGACAGAGCGGCGCTGCCCGGCCGCCGGCTGGGTGGGGGAGGGGGAGTGGGGCGTCCATCCTGACGGCCGCGACTATCCAACATCCAACTCAACTCCCGAGTCAAGAAGTGCACCGTTTCGACCAGGCCAAACATCTGTGATTTCAGTTG
>NW_026267796.1:50689-51790 GCF_000697945.3 Frankliniella occidentalis
GTGTGTGGTCACGTAGGTAGCTTCTCTGCCTACACCGGGTGGCTACGATGGCCTGGGCTCGGAGTACCGTCCCTACTGCGCCACGCTAACAGCCCGGAGTATATACCGCCGCTAGGCGATGGTGACTAGCAATGTAAGTCTGTGCACTTCCGGAGCTAAACCAGAGAGCAGAAGGGGTGCCAGCATTTGCGAACCCACGGACGGGACGGCACTAGCCTACCGCAGGGGATGGGCCGGATCCGGCCTGACTGCGTGACCCGAGAAATGGGTGGCTCCAGTTCGCTATGAACAAGCAGTCGTTAAAACCCTTGTTGAAGTTGAAGTGAAGTCTTCTCCATCCTGCTCGCGCTCCACGACCATAGCCACGCGTCGCTGCCGTGTCTTTGTGCGGTGGCGCGGGTGTCCTGCGCCAGCAAAGATCATCTACAAAACGCAACATTCTTCACGAATTCCTGAGCCCCGCATCGGAGGCTCATCTTGGACTCGTGACTCACATGTGATGGAGCGTGTCGGGATTCGACGCGAGGCAGCGCGGGGCGGGGTGGGAGCAGAGTGGGGCTGGGTGGCGCAGGGCGGCGGCGGCAGGTACGAGCATCAATTAAAATCCCGTGCGGCAAGCGCGGACGACAGCCGAAAGTAAATTATCACAAGGGTCTCGAACACGTCCCCGAGGGCGGCCCCGCGAGGCACGACCGGCCGCCGCAGCGCCGCCCCAACCCGCAGCGCAAACGCGGGAAATTAACTTCGAGAGAGAGAGATTTCGGTCGATGGAGCTGCAGAGCGGAGCGACA
Organism: Frankliniella occidentalis; assembly: GCF_000697945.3. NCBI lineage: Eukaryota > Metazoa > Arthropoda > Insecta > Thysanoptera > Thripidae > Frankliniella > Frankliniella occidentalis. The sequence continues at coordinate 51,481 of NW_026267796.1, forward strand.
AACGGTAATGAAAAGAGGAGCAGCGGAAATGATAAGGACTGATGAGTGATGCGACTGGATCAGGTGTGAAGTGCGGCTCTAAACGGCGAGGCCTACGAGTGCAGGGGAAGCGAGGTGGGGTGGGGTGGGTGAGGCGGCCCCCGGGTTACGTCCTGCGGCCCACCACGCCCCGCCACGCCCCGCCGGCACACCTCGCCGACGCGCTATCGACTCGGCATCTCGACCGCTTTCCGGAATTAGAGAGTCGATCACCCCATCGGTGCGCCGCTACCGATGCATTGTAATTAATGGCCAGCGGCGGTGGGGCGCG
>NW_026267796.1:51840-58223 GCF_000697945.3 Frankliniella occidentalis
GGGGGGGTGCATTAACACACTTCCGTCAGCACGTGCACCTGTCTTCGATGCGTGTGGAAGAGGGGTGGGGGTGGGGGCGTCAAAAGAGGCGCGCGCGCCCATGTTGGCACCTGGAACCGCAAGTGGACTCAGGCTCAGGCCTCACGGCTCTGGCCACAAACTATTTTTCGCCTCGCTCTAGAAATTTACCTATTGTTTACAAATGTTTACTGATTTTCGCCGAACCAAAATCACAATTCAGTTAGTAAACATAACAAAATAAAGGGTTTCTACAGAAACTTTCTACGTGCTCTACAGAAAGTCAGGAATATACTGCCTTTGGTGTATTTGTGGCGCTGTCTCTCCCTCATGGAGGCCCCCCCCCCTCTCCTGCCCCAACTCATACGCATCGTAACGAAGACAATAAAGCAGGCTGGTCTGCTCGACCCGCGACCCGAGGAGGCCTGCTGCCCGCCACGTGAGCACCAACACGCGGATGTTGTGAGGGCCCGACCCGACCCGACCCATCCCCCTCCCAGCGGCGAAGTGCTCTCGTTAATTCTCATTCATACTTATGCATGAGCGAAAAAAACATCTATTTAAAAGTCTTGATATTAAAGAAAGCCTCTGATTATACTCTCCCGGATTCAATTCCCTCTTTACACTGCACCTTGCTTCCCGCGCGGGCTGTTGCTCCGCGAGGATAGCGCATCAACAGGTGCTGCTGCATACTCGCCGAGGCTGCGTACTCGAGCCCGTACAGCGCGTGCAAACCCCTCCAAAAAGCAGAAGGAATGTGCCCCCCTTGCCTTTCACCCTTCCTGCCGTTGTCGCTATCGCCGCGCTATTTATTGCCCTCCATAAACACCCCTCATCATCGGCGCAGGGCGCGGTCTGCACTACAAGAACAAGTAGTCGGCGACCGCAATCACCCGCGGGGTAATAGGACCCAATTGCACCGCTCCTCTCCCCCTCTCCTGCACCTTTTCTCTCCTGCTATAAGTGTATATGTTCGGAACGGATGAGCCAGCAGTAGTAACTGCAACTGCAGATTGCTGGCTGCGTGCGCCGTTTCCATCTGGGAACGTTCTCCATGCACACGCACGGCGCGCTGCTCGCGGGAAGAAGACGGTCGCGCACTGAGCGGCCACCTGCTGGACGCCACGGGTCGCGGCTAGCGCGGCGCCAGGAAGTCAGCTGGTGCATTGGCATGAGGCGCCGGAAAAGGGGTGGGGAGTCCTGTCCCGTCCCGCGGCCCGCGGGGCCCACACCCGAAAGGGACGCGCTGCCGGGTGGCGCAGTTCGATGCACTCCCGACATTGCATCCGGATACCGTACCGAAGCCCTGCTGCGTATACACGACGGGTGAAACGGTGCTCTTGTGTTTGATTGCGCGACGAACCGAAAATATGACAGACGTCAAAACGATTCCGTCGCGATAGAGCATGTTATGGAGATATGCGTACCCACTCGGCGCGTCTGACGAGCCGTCCGTCTACGTTATCATCTCGCGTGATAAGGCCTGTGCAGCCTAAGTGTGATAAAACACTCATTTTTCGCGTTTTGCAGCTTCACTCTAAACCGTGGCTTCTTTGCTTGCCAAAATGTTCGAATTCCTTTTTTTACTGCCGTGCGAAATTTTAGTATTTTATTTTTGACTGCGAAATTCTGGTAGAGGACATGTAATTTTTGGTCTCTTCGAGGTCTCTTTGCATACCAATTTATGGGGATTCTTTCAGAGAAGAACAAATTTCACATTCACAACGAAGAACAAAAGAAGCCGAAAGAAGACGATTGGGTTTGACGGTCACTAAGCATATGCCAAAAATTGGCAGTCGAAAGGGACGCCAAATCTTGACACTTCTAAAGGAAACTGTATTTACCGTGACAGTCAATGTCGTTATGACAATTATTTTGCAGTTTGAAGGATAAGGATTGAATGGTGTTCCATATAAGATAGCAAGAACGCGTGCTTTAGTGGAGCAACAAGCGTGCTCTAGGGGAGCGACACGAGGTCTTAGGGGTGCTAGCGGCTAACAAGGAGTCCCTCACGGAGCGCCCCGTGTGTTACTGTGCATTGCCGCGAGAGGGTGCGACACGCTGCTCAATGCCGATAGCGGCATGAGGCCCGTGTGTCCCAAGGGGAGCGTGCTGGGGACGGACGTGCGGCGAGCGAGAGAGTGCAGCAACAGAGGCGACGCACGTCTCCTGACTCACAGGCCGATCCCGTTTTGCAGCAGCGCAAGTTGCACCGGGCTGGACGCTTTGCTCGACGCTGTAAAAACGCACGGGAGCGCAGAAGTAACGGTAGGGGAGGCAGAGGGAGAGAGACGAGAGAGAAAGAGAGGAGACAGACTTAAACACTTAGGAAAACAAAGGTACAACCTCGCTTCGCACCCGGGTTACTGGCTCGCAAGCCAGTTTGTCTCTCCCCACCCCCTTGTTTGCCATCAGTGACTCTCGCATAAAATGCTGCTAACATTCGTATCTGCTGAGTTAAATCATATTGCTGCCTTTTCGGAGGCCTTTTTATCTTGCCAAACGGCGCCAAATTCTAGCCATGAGATACATTGTACATGCGCTTTAATTCCGAAACCCGCGCACTGTCCCAGTCGTCTGATGACGGAAACAGTAACGCACAGCAATGGGTGGGGCTCATTGCCAGGCCCGCCAGGCCCACCCCCACGCCGTGCGCACCGGTCCGTCTGGTCGTGCTCGCCGCTTTTGGTGTCTCGTTTCTGAGCCACCCGGCGGGCGCGAGGCGCGGGGCAGTGTGTCGCCTCGCCGCCACCTAGATTGCCTGACGCGCCAAGAAGAATTAAGTCATTTGCCTCTCGGATCACGTCCGCACTCGTGGCGGAGGCGTGCGGTAGGCGTGAGGGCTACCGGTACGCCTCCTGCCCGGCGGCCGGGGCGCGGGCGGCAGGCAGCAGCAGGGCAGCAGCAGCGGCGATTACCCCGGGCCCGACTGCTCAGACCCACGCTTACAATTATCCCCACTCGTAAATCAAACAATTTTTCGCCGTCGCGATTTTGTCCGCGCGGCCTGCTAGCTGCCCCTGCCTTGTGCCGAGCCGACGCTCACGACGACGCGACGCCACTTTTCTCTAAAGACCCTCGGGTTTTATTTTCAGCCGCGCTGGCTGCCGTCGAGTCGTCTGGACCTGGAGGCTGCTTGGAGGGGGAGGGGGGGCTGTTTTGATTCGACCCTTTTTGCGCTGCTGTCGAGACCCCCTCCGGCCCCTCGGGCTGCTAAGAATACACGTGTAATTATGTGCCTGTTGTCTGGGCGCGGCGTGACGGGGCGACACACCTGGTTTACAAAACGACCAGATCGTCCTGAGCTATCGCGCGCGACCTGGCGGCGGGTGGCGTAGTGTGAGCGTGGTCATCTTCAGCCCTGTAGTCGCCCTGCCTGAGCGTGGCTCCAGCAAATCGAACCTTAGTTCGACACAGCACTATGCACTAAGACTGCCGTTGTTTTTATCCTTTGCAGGATGCTTTCCGTGTGCACATCTTGCAAGATACAATTTTCAATCATGCACAGGTAAAACCTTGCAAAGCACAATGCCAAATCCTTTTCTATTGCGGTTGCAAAGGATTTTGCATTTTTTCTTTGCAAAATTTTATCTGCGTGACTGGTTATAGGTTTGCACCTCTCCTGCTCGACAAATATTTACTTTGTCCAACTGGAAACAACTTTGTCCATTCCTATTTAGAGTGTACTTAGCAGCCATTGACCTCCATGTTAGCACCGCAGTAATTTTTCTCAGTGCGTGTGCAAGTACCGTACCTTAACACGCTCCCCCGGCGATGCGCTGCTCTGGGTCAAGTTCTTCCTATTCACATCCTCCGAACACTTACTCAGATCGCTTACCGTCCCACGGCTGGTCCCGTTGAACGATCATAGGCCGGTGATTCAGCCCCGCCTATTACGCGCAGATTGCATCGGAGGAGAGGCGAGTCTGGTCCAGGCGAGATCATGTGAGTAGCGGAACCGTATTGGACCATCACATGATATTATATGCACAATTTCGTGCCTACAGATGCAGGACGAAATGCATGTCTATTTAGGGTCAGCACGCATAGAGTGGCGAGCAGCTTCCGCAGCTTACTAGTTATAGTTGTGCGCCTAAAGTACATGTGAAAAATCTTCTCGTAAATTTACATGTGTTAGTTGTAATTTTTTATTTACAAAATATGTCGTAGGTTTTGTTTACAAAATATGTTTTGTTAATTTGTGACCCACCCATTCTTGCAGATCGATCAAATTCCTTTTCGATACGAAGTGCTTGTAAATTTACAATTTAGAATTTTGATTTTATGACACGCACCATGGAAAACATTTCCGTAAGCCGACGACTATTTTTGACAGTCTACTTGCGCGCACGCGAACTAACCGGCCACCAAGAGGAAAATAGTTGCCTTTTGCTCTCTTCCCGCCAGTTTTTGAAATTGAAGGCCGAGCAGAGCACAGATTGCCAAATCAGGGAGGAAGGTGGTGAGGCTGGTGGTGACTCTCTTTCAGCTTCAAGGTATTCATTACCATAAACTAAACACACGAACCCGCGCACAACTCTTACACGTATACCACACAGACGTGTATCTGCCTATTACGCGCCGTGGTGTTTGGGAAGGGAGGGGGGGGGGGGAGGAAAGATTGGCCGCCCACAACCAGTACGCGCTGTTAGAATGGCATGCTCGCGGTGTGTGAGGTTGCTGCCCGCTGTCCGAAACAAGATCATGTGTGGTAGTCGCTCTGCTGTACGTGCGGCGTGCGTGCACGCGCGTACACCACGGCCGCGTGTACCTGCAGCACAACAAATCAATTACTCTGCCGGGCCCTTTCGCCTCCGCCCACGCTGTGCGAGTCGTGGCGTTCCCATGGGAACCAGCATCTTCATCCCGATCGGGAAGGCGATGCTTATCCAGACTGTCGCCTCCGGTGGAGACGCCCGAAACGGAGACGATATTGTGGGTGTTGAGAGTATTCATTACTTCACGTGTGTACTGGGTGAAAATTATAAGTTCAAAGCTTATACTCACCATACATGCGACTATGCCTTTCCGACCAGAAATCTGAGAGTTATGATCTCCAGCACAACACATTCGGTTAGTTGTCTCGCTGTCCTCCAGCTCGGAAACAAAATGTCAGAAGCACGGGGATGCGGGTGGGAGGAGGGGACTGATCACATCTCTCTGTACTGATGGCCTGTCTGTGCGAGCGCGCGCTGGCTCGTAGACGATTGGGATAGTGGTTGTCATCCTACACAGTCAAAATATATTAGAAAGGAAGAAGGAAAAGCTTTCAGAACGGGGCTTATTGAAACGGGACGAGAATCACATCACAGCGCCTGAACCCAATGATTTAACTTTTGTTTTTGTCGCTTCCTTGATAAAGTTTTCTGCAGTCATAGATATCATATTCCTTTCATCTTCCCTTTTCTGCGGTGTGTGAGGAAAGTCAAAACTTAAGCTTGTCACTGATACCGACATTCCTTGGAATTGTGGCGTCTCGACTCTCTGATCCGAGCCAAGTGACCCGCCTCTCATCGAATCAACTCGTGTTTCACGGTCCGATGCAGCAGCAGCCGATGGGAGCCCAGCGGCACCCTGAGGTCCCTGAGGCTGAACTTATCAGAATGAGCCGATTTTGTGTCTATATCTTGAAGTGCACACTTCACATAACCTTCAATGAGTTTTCTTCGTTAACCTCCAAAAATAACAATCACAGGTTGTTGCTGATTATCCTCGCCTATCTGCATTCTGTATAATAGTTCTTCTCCTTTTTTTGAGTCAAAACTTAAGATTTCCATGTCCCGAGATAACGAGCCGATTTCGATGCAAATGAAGATGTCCTACGCCGTCCCACGCACGCGTGGCGACACGCACGCACGAGCCTGGTACAGTCCGTGCAGAGAGCGCACGACCACCTCGCCACGCAAGAGAGATGCTCATCACTGGAGAGCTTGCAAATAGTGGTAAATCTGCGGCCCTATTATAGTTTTAATGTTGGTTACCTCCACAGAGTGATGCTTGGTTTTATGCAAATATAATTGAAGGCAGCGTATTTTATGCATAACTTTGAAGAACCTCTGGCATAGCTGGTTTGTATCGTTATGAGCATCAGCTGCATCCTGCTATAATAATCAAGGTGCACCATATCTAGCGTAACAGGCTTTGCGATATCTCACTGTTACGCGCTGCCTTGACCTGCGACAAGACACCTGTGAGTCGGACCGGAAGTCATTGCCCCCCGTTTTCGGACAATGTTTCGCGGCCAATTTTCGTGCTATCCCTCAGCCAACAACGATGTAACAGGCTTCGCTATCGCTCTGGCAATGAATGTTTTATGGAATAAACCGTCGATCAGGGCTGCTTACGCAGCGCAGCAGCGGGGGGGG
>NW_026267797.1:0-4595 GCF_000697945.3 Frankliniella occidentalis
GGGGGGGGGGCATTGAGAAGGAAATACGGAAGGAGGAGGAGGGACGACCGCTGCTGTGCGTCGCCACCCCTCCGGAGGAAGGGTGGGGCACAAACGATAGTGGGCCTAACTGGAGTTGATATCACGGGCGGCGAATGTATCGCCCAGATCGGCTGCTGGGGGGTCGAGGAGGGGGCGATCGGATCCGACGAGACGAGGAGGGGTGGGGGGGTGAGAGGCTATGGCGTGGCAGCGAAGGGCAGTTGTTGCCGGGCGACCCTTCGCCCTACTGGCTTATTCACAAGACCCAGATGTTCTCGCCGCGCCCCGCAGCGCAGCGCCCCGGATCACATTGGAGGAGGGGGATATGGGATACAGAGCAGGCTAGCCCTGCCGTTCACATTCCTGGCAGTCTGCAGGCCTCTGGCGCGGGCAGAGGCCGGGGGGCCAGGGGGTGAGCCAGGCCCTTCAGACGGCGCGGCGCGCTCCAGACTACTGTAGTAGTTCGTACGGCATTTCCCTATGAAACTTTGCGAGAGGACGTCTCTCGAATGGGACGCGGAGGGCAGGGCCGGGGCGGTCGCGTCGAGTTGGACCATTCTCTCCTCTCTCGCCACTCCCCGCCACGGCGCAATGTCGCCCAGCACTACACGCTCTTGGCACAATGAGAAGGCGAGAGAGAGGGGAAAAATATTTGTGTGCGAGTGTGCAGTTTGTACTGTACAGTTGCGATTCAGCGTGTGTTGGGGGCGCTCTCGCCTCGCAGCATCCTCATGAGCGCACGTCATGCAGTTTGGGAGAGTGGGGCAGCAGCGTGACGTGGATGTGCGCATGTGTGCAGTGTGCATGTACGCGCTTTTTATCCCGCGCCCGAACTTTGCCCTCCTGCTCCCGCCCCAGAGGATGTAGGTCTTCTACTGACTGACTGACTGACTGATATAGCTTCGGGCTCCGCTCCGTTCTGCAGTGCGGATCATCCCGAGCGCTCACAGCTCAACTCGTGCCCCGCCTCGAGTCGGATCGCTCTTGTGTGCGTGTGCGTGTGTGTGTTTGCGTACGTGTGTGTGCGCGTGTGCTCGCGATATAGTGGTGTCATTCCATTACGTGGGTTTCCCGCTGGTGTGTCGTATTGGGAAGGGGCGTTAACGTATGTGTGTGTGTAGATGAGTGTGTGTTTGTGTCCACATTATGCGTTATTACCACGGATCCCTGTCTAACTGTCTTTCTTTCTCTGTTCCAGGTGGGTTGCTAGGAGTGTCGAGCACCAACACTGCGGTGCACAGGAAGTTAGAGAATGGTGAGCGAGAAGTCCGTCCGTCCCTCTGTCTGCGGCATGGTGTGTTACAGTACAGTACAGTAAAGTACAGTACAGTGCAGTAAAGCACGGTACAGTAGTAGAGCGAGGTGCACCGTGTGGTAGGTCAGTTTGAGAGGGTTGAGTTGAGGTGGTGCTGCTGGTCTTCTGGAGCAGACAGCCTGGCTGGCCTCGGTGTCGGCTGCAGAGGGGCCAGAGGAAGTATGAGAATTAAGTGCACCAGTGGTGTTGGAAAGGGCGGCTGGGAGGGCTCGCGCCGTGTGCTTTCTGGAGTAAAGTTTTTGATCCCTTTGGGGAGTGCTCTTGTCTGGTGCGGTACCCGTCGCGGCCCGCCCGCCGAGATCAAGAGAACGACGGGCTTGTCTGGTGCTGGTGGAGTACGGTCCGGCCGAGGGGGAGGGTTGGTGGGGGCACGGTAGAGAACGGGTTGGGGTGGTAACGGCCCTCGGACGTGACCTGCGTAGCGCGGGGGGTGAAATACCCCCTTTCCCCCCGTCAGCCCCATCGAGGGGGTCGCGCGTGCTACGCCTGCCTGGGACCATTGTGCAGGCTGGAGCAGGGGCAGAGCGGGGCGGGGAGCAGCACCTCGAGGCCCGCACCGCGCCGCGGAGGAAGTGCTGCACTGCTGCTTCTTGTTAAACTTGGAATCAAGTGTCGCCCGGGCCCGGGCCGCGCTCACTAAGACGACGCTTACAGACGGCACGGAGGGAACCTTGCAATCTTCCCTTCTTCTTCTTCTTCTTCTTCTTCTCTTCACGAGTAGCAAAGGTCCGCACGACAGTACTTCCCCTGATATTACTCCCACCCCTTCTCCTCTTGCGCATTCACAAGTGACAAATTCCGCTTGGGTCAAGTGTTTATCAACTTTCAAGGAGTTCTCCCTGCACTCGACCCAACTTTGCCGCCCGCCCGCACCTCCCGCCGCCGTAGCGCGGCGCTCAGCAGCCACTATAGCAGTAGTAGTCTGCTGACAAGTTTAAGCCGATTTCTTCTCATTAGAATCCTGCCTTTAGATTGCCCGCGGGACCTCTTTGCAAGGCGGGGTTGGGTGAGGAGGGCGGGGGGTAGTCGTAGTCCGCCCCCACCTCCTCCTCCTCCTCAACTGTGTTTAATATGGGGCCTGGCCGCGCCATACCTAGCCTCCCTAAGTGGCACTTCCTCTCAGGCTTCGCCTCCTTTATACGATCATTAAGTCGTCTTGGAGGTGATGCTGGGCAGGGAGTTTTATTCCGTCGTTAGGGCCGGCGGCACGGCGGGGTCGTTGACGGTATCGCCTGCACTTTGCTGATCAAATATCGCCCGCCGCGCGACCCGCGTAACAAAGTTGTCGTTGCGGGGGCGACGGTGGGCGCCCGCCGGGACCCGCCACCCCGTCCCGCCCCCGTTCCACCCCGCCACAGTTGCACGGTTATATTTTTAATGCCCGCGCTGTAAAAGACGAGTGACCTGCAAGCGCCACTACAGCGCGGCGGTGGCGCTCTATACCCGCCTGCGCCTGCGCCTCGCTGACGAATGGAATGGCTTGTGTATTTGTTCCCCAAAGACCGCCGCGCGCGCGCCTTTCTCGGTGGTTTGCCGCGCTGTAAATTTCTTGCAGCGAGAGGCAGAGCAGGCTGCTGCTGTTGCCCGTGGTGGGAACTGTCGGCGCCGGCGGCGGTGGTGGCCGGCGTGCAGACCAAGACCCGAGCCGATCCGATGGATGGCGGGAATATTTAAAATCCCCCGGGTCGGTTCAGCGCCACTCGAGACAGAGTGCGTTTAGAAAGGGGGTAGAGCGTACCTCTCGAGATACTCGCGGTGCGCCGTCGCTGCCGGCGGTACGGTACGGCACCGAGAGCATAACTCAAGTGGCAAGAGATCGCGGCCGCGGGGAAGACCAGACCAGACGACTCGCGGATAAATGGGAACACAGACTCTGCAGCGCCACGGACGCAACGGGCGGAGAGGAGCAGAGGGAGCAGAGCCTCGGCCAAGTCTATCCGCACCGCGACCAGGTGCCCCCCGCCGCGCTGCGCCACGCCACGCTCCCCCGGCGTTACAACTCGCAACAACAACATCAACTCTACTCTGCATCTTTCGCCGGGGCGCCCGCCCGGCCCCGCCCGCGCAATGGCTCACTGCCACGCAGTTAGGGCCGGCCAAACTATTCACAACTACTTCTGGAACGGCCTGCCCGGCGGACGGGCCTAACTTGCACACCGCGCGGGGGAAGGGGGTGAGGGGATTTAATGACCGCTGAGCAAATAGAGTCCTCGCCGCTGTGCTGCCCTGCCCTGACGGGCTCGCGGCCCCGCCGCCGCTGTGCTGCTCTCCATCAGGTTGGCCCCGCGGCTGCAACAGTGTCGGGCCCAGTGGGTTAAATCGGGACTGGTGCAGCGCATGCCAGCCGCGCCGCGCGGGCCGAAGGCGAAAGTGATCGCGATCCCATCTGTCGGCGGCTGCAGTAGTTTCTGCGAAACGCTCCTGCTGCTGCTGCTGGTTAATTTGGAGCGGACTGTTTCTGTTTCGGCGTGCCGCTGGGTCCGAGTGCCGGGCGAGTGGTCGCGGTCGTGTAACGACGGCCGTAACGCCATGTAACGCGGACCCGCAACAACCGTGCCCGTCGCTGTGACGGGTTTGCTGGACCCGTCCCGTCACACGGCCACACGTGTCCGGCAGGTGACACTGCGACACGTGTCGAGTGCGTGCGCTCGCGGGGAACTTTACCGCCCATTGGCGCGCACAAACTGCCTTTGCGGCCGCCCCGCCCGTGCTGCTCTCGGCTCGGCGAAAAGAAACCATCGCTAACGCGTAAATATTTTACGGAGGGGGCGCGGCGCGGTTGCACGGTACGGGCGGAGCGGGAGGCGGGGGGTCTCTACTAAACCTCTCTCTGTGGAGCGAAAGAGATCGTAATAAGTGAGTTATTCTGTTTGCAAAAGGGGGAGGGGGGCGCTCTGTGTGGGGCGCGACCGCGCGGGGGGACGGGACATGCGAGTAAATGGGCCGTTTACACTATGGGGCCCGGCGCTGCTGCTTGGCGTCCTGTCAAAGGCGACTGTCGTGTCATCGGCTGCAAGAAACGCGGGGAAAAGTTGCAATATGCGATCTCCGCATTCGGTTCGAGCAGAGAGACACAGACAGAGAAAGACAGAGGTAGAGACAGAAAGAGACAACAGAGACGTGTGCGGCGGAACGAACCCCGCACCGTCGCGTGGGCAGGTGTGCGGTCACGTGACTCGCGAGGTGTGCGACAGGGGGCTGATTGTTTAGGAGGCGTCGGGTCGTAAGTCGAGAGAGAGAGAGAGAGAAAAGGGGGGGG
>NW_026267797.1:7882-12215 GCF_000697945.3 Frankliniella occidentalis
CCCCCCCCCTCTCTCTATCTCTCTCTTCCTCTCTCTCTTTTCCTCGCCATCCTCCCCTGCCCCTCGTCTCTCTCATTCTGCCTGCTGGTGTGTTGGGATATAACCACGGATATAACGGGTTTCCTCGACGGGTATGTTGTGCATCGCGCCGCTGCCGCTGCTCAAAGCCCGGGCCGGCGTCGGATATGGCGGCGTGGAGAGGCAGGCGCGAAAGCAACGCGAAAGCGTGCATGAGGCACAACAGAGCGGGCACATTCGTGTGAATAAATCAGCACGAGCGCGTCCGACTAGGATGAGATAGGAAGGCGTGAGAAAGCAATAATATCCTGCAATACCCTCCCCAGCCCCATCCCCTGCTTCCCCCTCCTGTGCCTCTCCGCGCCCGTTCTGTTGTGGCGATATGGTGTCTCATATGCGTTATGTGTACCCCGTTGTCGCTCAGCCCCCCCTCCTCCCCACACACCCCACCCTCTACTTCTCCGTGCAATCCCCCCTGAGTCGCTTTTCATCCCCCGTGCCGTGTTGAGTTCCCACCCACACCCTCCTCACACACACGCGCGCACACACACACACACACCTTCGCACAATCACAGCGCTGCTGCTGCTGCCGCTGAGCTGTTGGGCACAACAGCGGTAAATGGCCTGCGCGTCCTAATCCGACAAACTGCACCATTCAATACTCCTCGGCCGCCGCTGCCGTGTCCTGTCCTTCTGTCCGCCCTGTTTGGCGATCGGATCGTGCTGCATTGGCGCGGCCCGGCCGGTGCGGCGCATTCATACTCGGCGGGCTAACGCACGGCCGCATTGTGCGTGTGCGCTGCGCTTAGGGTACGCTGTCCGCCCGCAGCCCGACCGCCTGTCCCGCTGTCCCCTCGGGCACACCGCCGCCATGCTCGTCATGTTCCTCTCGCGTCGTCGCTGTGCTCACAGCCCGCTTGTTCTGCTACTACACCTCGCATCCCCTGCTCAAGGCTGAACACACCTTCCCTCTTCCCTCTTTCTCTCCTCGCAGAGCCCTGCTCCTCCCTGCAGTGCCACGCCTCCGCCTCTCCTTTGTTCATTACCGCGTGAATTTGAACTTACGGCCCGGCCCGCCTCGGGTGGCCTGCCTCCGTGTGAGCGCGACGACGCGCCCGTGCCGCGCCTTGCAGCCGTACTTACACTGCCAGTGTTGGAGCGACCAGCCAGCCCAGTTCGCATGCACTCACGTCGTGGCTGAGTGACGCCTCGGCAGCAGATGGAGGTCCCCGTAAGGTCCCCGGGGACGCGCGCCGCGCCCGCCGGCCCCATGTGTGTACCGTCCCGCCCGCGTCTCTGGAGGCGGCGGTGACGTCGCGCCCGCCTCACCTGCGGGCCTGCGGGCCTGCCAGCGCCCGTCTCGTAACACCTTCCTCCCCCCTGCCTCTCTTCCTCCCGCTCCTCCGCGAGCCCACATCTCCCCCGAGGGCCAGCCAGGCCGGGCGAGGCGGCGCGGCGCGGGGCGGGGTACTGTTCCGCGGGGAGCACCACGGCGAAGACGCGCCGTCGCCGCCGCCGTTTGCGATTCGCGCGCGAAATGTCAGCATTTTATTCGCAGTGCACGACGCGCACGCATGCGGGCGAGCAACAGGCGCGAGGTGCGGTGAGGTGAGGTGGTGGGTGATGTGTCGTCCTGACATTTCCAGTCATGACGTGCGAACTGCCTCCTCCAGGCCCTTTCTCCCCCTTCGCCATGGACGTCCAAGTGCCTCATACACGACGAGTTGCTCCGCGACCGCATCCCATCATCCCATCCAGTCACTTCCCTGTTCGCACGGCCGCGCTCTCTGCAAGCGATGATTTAACGCCTGGTGGTCCTCCTTGTTTCACGTCTCTCTCTCCTGTTTTCGCAATGATGGCGGTCCAGAGACCGTCTTGGTCTTCTGCCCCGGCCGCGGCACATGTTCCCTATAGACGCTCGCGGGGAGCCATTGAATTAGGCGGCGGACAATTGAAATCTCGGTCTGCGATGAATCGGCTCACGCGATGGTGGCGGCGGACCGGGCCCGGCTCTACCGCCCGGGGGCGTCCAGTGTCCGTGACGGAGCACTTGGACGAGGATCAACCGCACCGACCCTCTAGCATTGTGTTGTCAGGACCCGCGGCCGCGCTGCTGCTGGCGGTGCTCCTGGTGGTCCTGGTGCTGCACAGTGCTGGTGCTGGTGCTGGAGTTAGTGCTCGTGCTGATGCTAGCGCCTTCCTGCTCCTTTTTGGAGTCCACGCCGCGCCGTCGCGTGGGGTGGGGCCTGCTCCGCCCTGCCCTGCCTCGCGGTACTTTAGGGTCATCAAGGGTTTTTGCCCCTCCCCGTCCCCACCCCCCCAACCACCTCGTATGGCTTGCAAGCGTGCGCTCTCCTGGGGGGCGGAGGGAATGGAAGGGTAGGGGGCGGGGGAAGGGGCAAAGATGCCATTAGGGGCGCGACGACGCTGCTATGCGGGGGCCTGCATGGGGAGCCGCGGGGCTGCGGGGCGGGGCGGGGCGGGGCACAACTGTGCCAGCCAGCACCGCGATCTGCAGCAACACGGGGAGCAGTGAGCTTCCTATTTCCGCCCTCCCTGGTGGCGGTGGCGCGGCGGCCCGTGTTATTGATGACTTTGAAATGTTTGTTGTCCGGGGCCAGGGATGGCGATGGCGGCGCTGCTGCCTGCTGCTGGCTTTTCGTTATTATGCAAATTTATGATGAGAAATCTTAAAGCGCGTCGACTCGGCTCGCCTCGGGGGCGCCTCGCCTCGGATCGTATGCCAACAAAGTTGTTCCCCCGGCCGCAGCGGCGCGCGCTGCCCTCCGCCCCCGCGTTGGGCGCCAAGTTCATTGGCACGCTGGGGCTGGGCCCGTCTGGAGGAGCGCCGACGAGGATCCTGGAGGTGCAGTATGTCCTGGGCAGGGGGGAATATGAATCCGTTGTTTACACTCGGGCCGGGCAGAGGGTGGCGGGGGCCGCCGCTCCGGCGGCAGGCCTCCGGGGACTCATAACAACACGAGCCCTGTCAGTCGTTACATTAGCAGACTGCACCCCCTCTCCCTTCCCTCCGCTACACCTCCAGCCATGTGCCACCTCTCACCTCCCCGCACCCCACCTTCACCGCCCGCCCTGCTTCATTTTTACGCCCCTCATTCCTTTGCATCTCCACTACCCCCCGTCCGCTCTCTCTCCCTGCCCCTCCACGACCTTGGCGCTATATTCTTTCAACAATTTATATTCTCTCAACTCCCCTCCACCTCTCCAATCCTTTTTCCCGGGGCTTTTCTTCCTCTCTGGCGCCCGTATTATTTACATATTATTTTTCCTTGTCTTGGCACCCATGTGTATCATTTCCTTTCCTCCGGCGGCGGCGCACACAGTTTGCGCCCCTCTTACCCTCCCCCGCCGCCGCCCTCCCCCTCTCCTGGCGCGCCGCAGCAGAGAATCCACTGGCTCGGCTGGGAGCGCATTACGGACCGTCTACGGACCCCCGCCCGCCCGGGCCCCGCCCCTAAACGCGCACAATTCGCGGTCGAGCTCCTAACTGGAAGGACCTTGTTGCTCCCGCCACTATTGCGCCCGTGTTATCTGTAATGGTACCTCATCCCGCCCCGGCCCGGGCGGCGGCGGCAGCGGGGCTGGAGCCGCTTTGGAGTCTCATTCCGTCCGCGTTATCTGCCACTCAGCCTCCGCGCCGAGCAGCGCCTGGAATCGCCTCCCCTCCCCCTCACCCCGACCGCCGAATGGTCGCGGAATTGGGTCGTCGAGTCGCTTCGCCTCCTCGCGCGCCGTCGTCCTCGCCGTGCGCTCGCCCTCCCCTTCCCCGGGCTGTCTCTCTATGTCCCGCTGTCCTCTTGGCCCTCCTCTTGCTCGAGATCCTTGAGCAGCAGCAGCAGCAGCGGGGGCCATCTGGTCCTGGTCCGCTCGCCCGCCGCCCCCGACAGACGTGGACAGCATTCTAACGCGAGTCATTCGCCGCGTTTATACGGCTATTGGCCGGTCGAGATGGTCCCCGGTCGGGCCCCGGCCTGGCCACGGTGGAGGAGGCGGGGGAGGGGACGGAAGTCGATCGAGTGTCTCCATCAGTCTGCTTGGCCGCATCCCGTTTGAGCCGGGCCTACCTGCGAGGCTTTGAAATCTGGTCATATGAGCCGGGGCCGGTCAGTAAGCGCGCGTGACTCGAGGGGCCTGTGGCCGCCCCTGCCCGCCCACCAAACTGGTCATTTGCGCCGGCGTGTGCGCTGGGACGACTTGAACGTAAGGTTCAGGACCCTATGCCAAAGCGTTGCACGGAGCGATAGCTCATTTACTTCTTTGAATTTGGCTTGTTAGTTAAGGTTTGCTTCGTTTT
>NW_026267797.1:12265-18154 GCF_000697945.3 Frankliniella occidentalis
GGTTGGCTTTTGCAGCGAGCTGGGTGGAAGCGAAAGGGTAGGTGGCGGGGACGGCGGGGGTGTTTGGGGGCTTTCCAGTTGTGGGGCCGCCGTGGCGTGTGGTTCCCCCGGAAACCAGGAGAATCCCTCTCCATCTCAATCCCGGGCGCGTGCCGCCGGGGCGTCGCCGTGGCCGTGGCGCGGGGGCGTCGCGCACGGCGTCGGGATGAGGGACGAGGGACGCATGTTAAGTTGAAGCGGCCGCGCCGCGCCTGAGCCCTTCCCCGTATACGTGTGTGTGTTTGTGTGTGTCTGTCCGTTTGTTTCTCTAATCGACGTTGTTTTCCCGTTTGTTTCAGGTGAGTATTCGGTGATCGTCGTCGACGTCGTCCTGGCGCGCTCGTGAGTCGGTGGGCCGTTAGGCCGTTAGGCGACCAGGGGGTGAGAGGGGCCCAACGACTTGGCCTGCTCGACGTGCCATATTTTGGGCTGCTGCTTCCCTTTTTGTCGGCGACAGGATATCGCTTCCACTTCCGGTGCACCGCGCGCGCCATTCCGGCCGGAATGCCTTTCCCCTCCCACCCCCCACCTACGAAAAAAGTTTGCGCAGTTAATAAATCGCGCAGGATGTTTTGATCCGCAAAAAAAGGAGAAAGGAGAGCGAAACAGAAAATAAACCACGCAGGATATGATGGTTTCGGACGCACGGTACGGTGCAGGCAGCGCAGATGGTGACCTTCTGCTGCGTCCTGGTGTGACTTTGGCGTCTTCCTGTCGTCCTGCTCCTTCCCGCCCCCAGGACGCCGCCGACCCTCCGTCAGTCTGAAGGAGGTTTGCACAGACAGGAGTGCGTCCCTGCAGCCCCGTCCCGCCCCGTCCGCGGGGAGCTGTTCTGCCCGGCCGCGCCTGGCGTGGCGTGGCGTTGTGGGGCCGGACCTTCATTAGTGGCTGCGTCCCCCCTTTCCCCTTCCTCCGGTCCTTCCCCGCACTTCCCCCCAGGTGCTTCAGCGAATAGCTTATCCTCGACCTACCCCCCCTCCCTCCTTCCCCCCTTTTCCGCATTTCGTGTACGCCGCGCTGTTTGAACGGTTCCCCCCACCTCCTCCAGCCAGCCCCTCCGAGACAAGGAAAGCCACTCGGGCTGTCTGCTGTAGCGTCTCCAGAGGCCCCGCTGCTGCACGTAGTGCGGCGTGGCGTTGGCTGAGGGGGTCTACGCATTCCAGGAATGGCTGAAGGAGGGAGAGAGACAGATGCAGAGAGAAGGAGGGGGGTGGGGGTGTAAGGAGCGGGCGAAGGGCGCATCTGGCAGGTTTCACTCAATGCAACAGCTCCACGACGACACACTGCTGCTGCTGTGTGTGTCCCCCCCCCCTCTCCCTCTCTCTGTCTCTCTCTCTCCACCCAATCAGACGACGGCGAGACGACGGCGACGCTCCTTGTGCATCGGATCGCTGCCGCCGCTGCCGTCTCCTCCCCCAATTGGAATTGCGATCCGGACAAAATATTGGACGATTCGTTCCCCCCCGCCCGCCCCTTCCCTCTGTCGTTAGATGCGACAGGGCGGGCCCCTCCCCGAACCTCCGGGCGCGGCTGGTGCTGTACAGGGGCACGAGGAGGATGAGGAGGAAGCCGAGGAAGCCTGATCGCCCGCCCCTGACTGGGAGCTACCTCCCCTTATTTCTCCTTCTTCTCCGTTAATTGCCTCTCTCGAGTGGATCACACAGGGGGTTGCTTTGGCATTTCTGAGGTGACCTGCCCTGCTCCCCGCCAGCCCCGTCCGGAGGGGGAGGGGAGGGGAGGGGGAGAGAGGGGGTGATTGATGGAAGGCGTACAGCGAGCGCTGTGGTTAAGGCCCTCGTGTGTCCAGCAGAAGCTGGGGGACTCGCACCACTGTCTCATCGTGCCACGTCCGCCCCGCCCCGCCCTCGTACGCCACGACGGTACGCCCCGGGCGGACGACGGCCGGCCCCGCCCAGCGCGCCGCAGAGCCGGGTCGTGTCGCTGTGTGCCGTTCTTCTCAGGCGCGTGAAACAAATGCTTGTTTGGAGGGGCGCGCGCTTGCTGCGCGGAGCCCGCGCGGATTTGGCGGCACAAACACGACCGTCCCTCCCGTGGCCCGCGGGCTCGTTATCAATCATTGTCGTCCACCCCAACAGCTGAGTTATGCGGACGGGGTGAGCGGCGCCACGCCTCGCCGCCGCTGCCGCCCGGGGCTGACCACCACACCTCCACCGCCGCCGCAGCCACGCGCACCGCGGCGTGTCCGCGCGAAGAGGCACGGTTGTCGCCGCGGCCGTCCCTCAAGTGGGCTGCTTTGCACATGGCCTCCGCCTCCTGAGCCGCGCCACGCGCCGGTCCGTTAGTCTCTCGGCGACGGCGGCCTCCGTCCGTCCGTCTGTCTTCGGCCCGCGTCTTTACTTCGCCCGTCACCACCCTTCCCGCCCCGACCGGGCCGGAGAGGTGCTCGGCCCGCGCGGGACAGGACAGCGGGACGCCGCTCTAACTCTCTTGACCCGGCTCCGCTTTCTCCCTGACCCTGCTGCTGCTGAGAGAGGACCCCGCCCCCTCCCCTGCCCCTCTCCATCCCAAAGCTGTCTGATCGTTATTGGCACTGCTGGTCCGGCGCGGCCCGGGTCCTCCATCGATCAGGTGTCCCTCCGGTGGGCTCCATCGCTCACGCCGCCGGGTCGGACTCGCTGTCGCCGCCGGGGCCGAGCGGGGCGGCAGAGTGAGTCCGCGGTGCGGTCCGGTGCCCGGCGGCGGCAGCGCGGTGGCATTCCGCCAGCGGCAGGCTTTTAATTCCAGTCCTCGGCCCTTGCGCCCTGCCGGCCCTGCCTCCTCCTCCTCCTCCTCGGGCGGAGCTGGGCGGGCCATTGTCTCGGCCGCGCTCCTAAATCGTCGCGCCGCGGTCCCGCCGGGCTGCTGCTCTGATGCGACGCGAAGCCCTCCGTCTCTGTCACGAGGCGCCGGCGCCTTTGTGGCCCGGGCGGCCCGGGCTGCCTCCCTAATTGAAGCGGGTGCGCGCCAATGCGATGCGGGTGCCGAGCCGCCGCCGCCTCCCGTTGTCGTCGCCGACGTGCAGCGGACGGCGGGGTCCTTTGGGGCGCTGCCGCCCGCTCGTCATCGCCCTCGTGCTCCTCCTCCTCGTACCGCTCCATCTTCTCCCTTTGCCTCGAGTCCCCCCCTCCTCCTCTGCGACAGCTGCACAGCTGCGCTAGAAGTGCGAAGCGCGACGCGAGCGAGGCGTGAGCTGTCGCTGGCAGCAGGGCGTGGCGCGTGGCGTGGCGGGGCGGGCGGGCTGTAGCCGGCGAGGGGGTACGCCTGCAGCGGGGTTAACGGGAACAGCGGGCTCTCAAAGGGGCGTTTACAACCCTTCTTCTTCCAGAACTGCCCGTCCGCCCGTCGTCGTATCGCGTTCCCGGCGTGAAAGGGTGCCAAAGTTTGTGTTCCCTCGGTTTCCCCGCCGAGAAAGAGTCGTGTTTTTATTATTTCTTTGGGGAGAAAGAGAGTCGGAGGGAGGCGGCTGAAAAGGCCGGCGGCTATTATGCCGTGTTCATGCGGCAGTCCAGTCCAGCCTCCCTCGAGCGCCCTGCAGGTAGGCAGTCCCGCTGCGCACGGCCACGCACCGGACAGCCTACCCGCCGGCGGCACGGCGGTCGGGGCGGGCCGGCCTTGGGGGCGACAATTCTGTTTCTTTATTTCCGGGGAGGGTTTTCTGCCGGCGGCGGGGGTCGTCCCAGGTGTCCTGGCGTGGGGGAGGGGGCGGAGGAGGAGGGCGCCATCTTGTCCACTGCGGCGCCGATGCTGTGATAAATGAGCTTCTGAACACCGACCGTACCGAGCGGACGCAAGCCTCGTCTATCAATTACCTGCTGCGCAGCCGCGCCCTCCGGGGGACAGAGAGGCTAAGAGAGAGAGAGAGAGAGAGAGAGAGAGAGAGAGAGAGAGAGACTGTTGCGATATTATAAGCCTGCCGCGGTTGACGAGCGCCGGGGACAGACTCGCCCCTGCTCTGCTCCCCACAAAGTGCGTTCGACGCGGAGTGAGGAGGAGAGGGCCAAAGAGACCTTACCGCCTCGCCAGCCGGGCGAGGAGGAGGCCGGGGTGAATAAAAGTGGGCGAGATTCGCACTGTTACGTCGGGGTGGGGCTGCCGGGGCGCTGCCGGGGCGCCACGGCGCACGGCCCCGGGGAGGAGGCTGCGAGAACGGAAAACGTTCTCTTGTCGAATGTTTTATGCACCGGAGGAGAAACGGCACGAGCTGTGTAGTTCCTCTCCTTGGCTGCGCATTCATTCCTTTTGGGGAAACGGCAGAGGGAGTGAGGGAGAGGGAAGCAGGGAGAGAGAGAGACCGACAGACAGACAGAGATCGGGGGGACTTGGTGCGCTGCAGCCGAGGAAGCCAAGGCGCTGCAGCAGTGCCCCGCGCAGTTCCCAAGACGCGAGGGAGGAGGCAGTGCATCCAAAAGGGCAGGCTGTTGCGGGCTACTTCCTCCTCCTCCCATGTTAAAGCATAGGCGCCAAAAAAAGAAGCCCGCAACAGCCTGCCCTTTTGGATGCACTGGGAGGAGGCGGAGGCCAGAGTGGGCTTCAGGAAGGCAAACATTTATTCGGTTGGTAACGAAGAGGAACCTTTCTCCCTTCTCTCCCCCGTCCTGTGTCTCCCTCACGCTTTTCTCTTCCTCCCGCGCACTTGCTGCACGAGTGCGGCGTGGCCGGGGAGCAGTGGGGGAGGAGGAGGTGGCAGCGGCGGCGGTGACCCGCGGACTCGGAGAATTTGCCTAATTATCCAGATAGGCGTGGAGGATCCTGGAAAACGCTCGTGAGAAGTGGAAAAGGGGGGGGGGGCAGTGCGCAGACAGCTTGAGGGGGAAGTGGAGGAGTGACGCAAGTAAAGGAGCGGGAGGAAGAGGGACTTGCTAAACGCTTCACTTTTGATGAGCGAGCGAGAGGGGGGCCGCGATGAGCAGCAAAGAGAGCAGAAGAGAGTGATTGTTTTCTGTTCAAACAGCCTGGCGCGGTCCGGTAGGGTGGGTAGGGTGTGGCGGGGCGAGGCCGGCGCGGTCGCGCCAGTCTAGCTGCAGTATTTAATTGCGAGCAAACACTCGTAATTGCGCAAATTATTCCGGGGCGTGGCTGGGCATGCACGCGTGCGTCTGAAGAGCCATGGAGCGAGCGGGCGAGAGAGGGAGAGAGAGATAGAAATGGAGAGAAAGAAAGGGGGAGATAGAGCTAGATAGAACAAGAGAAAGGGAGACAGACACAGAGAGAGAGAGAGAGAGAGACGCGGTGCGACGCCACGCCACGCCGCGCCACGCCACGCCACTCCTGCGGCCCAATCTCGACGAGTTCAACAACTCATCGGCCAAGTTGTTGGGCCGCGACTTGGCGCCATCACGGTGGCGCCTCCGATAATGAGTCTCGAGTCAGATTGCGCCCGTCGTGTGCGTTGGGGGTCGGGAGGCGGCGGGGGCGGGGGCGCGGCAGAAGCCCTGAGTTTTGTTTGTCGAACCGTCTGCCCGTGACAAGGAAAGCATGAATTTGCGATGTCTGCTGGCCTAGCCTGTGTGTATATACACCTTTCCTTTCTCCCCCGTCTCTCTCTCTCTCCTCAGCTCTTTCTCACTTCTATTTTCCCCCGTCTATCGTCCCTCATTTCCCGTCGTGCAATTCCCCCCTACTCCTCGTCGTCGGCTTCTCTAAGCCCACTATTCTGCCCCCTCCTGCCCCATTCTTTGCAACCCCTTTCTTTTCTGGCTCTCTTTCTCCCCGTGAAATTAACGTTATTTGTCGCGCGGAGAGTCTGAGGGGGAGAGCAGGAGGATAGGATCCCCTGGAATGGCGTTGGACAAATCTCGTCCACGTTGTTGGGAGGGTGAGCGGGCGCCCCTTGGGCGGCGGGGGCGGAGG
>NW_026267797.1:20278-22801 GCF_000697945.3 Frankliniella occidentalis
CCCGCCCCGGCCGCCGTTCAGCCCGAACTGAACTGTCGCAAAGTCACAAGACAAGCAAGATGTCGCCGCCGCCGCAATGTCTAAATTGGGTCAAGGGGGTCGGCGTCGTCGCCGTCGCCTCTACGGCCGCCCATTGAATGCGCGCTGCCGCCATTTTAATCTCGCGGGTCCCGGTCCCTTACGGGACCCTGCGGCCGTCGCTGTCCTCGGATGGGCGCCGCGGCCGCGGACAGCAGCAGCAGCTGTTGACGGAAGCAAGCGGAGCTATCGCGGCCATCTTGTTGGGCTCCGTGGACGGCGCGGCGACGCTGCGTCGTGGCTCGGCGTCCTGTCCTCCCGACCCGTCCCGTCCCCTCGCTAATGAAGCTCCCCCTTATCGTGGTGGGCGCAGCTGGCTGACGCGGCGCCTCCGCGGGCCCCACGACGACGGGGACCTTCTCGCCGAGGGGAAAAGGGTCGCGTCACTCACGCCGTGCATTCGAAAGACGCGCTCCTCGGTCGGACAACGACCGAGGAGCACGTCCAGCAAACGCGCTTGATTCTCGGGCAGTAGTGGATGATGCGCCAGGAAGGGTTCGAGGGGATGATCGGCATCCTGTTAGTGGCGGGTGCGTGGGGGGCTTCCCTGCGGGCTGACGCCGGGCTGCGGCCGGGCTGACGGCTGACCCAGCGGCACCGAGCCGGATTACACTGCACCATGACTAAAGCTCCTTTTCGTTTTTGTTTTTGCAGATCTGAAGAAGCAGTTCGCCGCGGCGCCCTACGGCACCAGGATCGCCCTGGGCGAGCAGGCCGAGCTGCGGTGCTTGCCTCCGCCGGGCGTCCCGCCGCCCTCCGTGACGTGGCAGCGCAACGGCCAGGCCATCGGCACAGGGGCGGGCGCGGGACTCCCCGCCGGCGACCTGGGCGGCGCCCCTCCGGCACCCTCTGTGTTCGTCTCGGGCGAGGGCCACCTCCTGGTGAACCGCGCGCGCCTCGCCGACCAGGCCAACTACACCTGCGTCGCGGAGAACATCGCCGGCCGGAGGGTGTCCGAGCCGGCGCAGCTCACCGTCTACGGTGAGCACCTGGAGTTTAGACGCTGTGTAATCATTTTACAACGCTATCGGCAAAAGTTCGGCCGCGGGAAGGAAATAATTGGATTCCGGACACATAAAACCCCAGGGTAGGAGAAGGAGGGTGGGAGGGGATGCAGGGCAGCACCTAAGGGCCGGAAGGGCTGTAGGCCCAAAGGGCTAAAGGCCGAAGGGACGGCCACGCAGAGTGCCGCTGGCCGGCACGGCGCAGCTGCCGTAATCCAACAAGTGTTGTTAACCCTAAAACCGATCGGGCGAGCGGCCGGGGAGGGGAGGGGTCGGCCGCGCCTCGGCCAGGATGGGAGGCGCACAGGGGGGGGGGGGGGGGAGGGGGGCAGCTGGGAGCGTCATAAATCGCACCAGGTGTTGCAAAGTGAGAGGCAAATCCAATCTGAGATATATCTGGATCGCAACGGCGGTGGAAATGAGAAACGGGGCGCGGCCCGACCATTGTTCGCCCAGGAGGAGGAGGTGTCCGGACCGTCCGGGCCGAACGGCGGTATAATTATAAGCGTGACTTTTGCAAAACGGATTAAGTTTGCAAAATTCGCCATTTACACCGTCGCCATAACGGATCGCTCTCCACTAGGGCGGGCGATGATTTGGTCTGCAGGTTAGGAAAAGTTTCGCCAGTTTAGGGGCAGGTTTAAAGTTCGAAAAGATTGGCGGGCAGAAGGAGGGGGGAATAAGGGAGCGTGTGAGAGGAAGAGGGAGAGAAATCGACGGCTGACATCGCCTGGACGGACGGGTGGACGGCTGGACGCGCTGAGCTTGAAGGAATCGACTTGTGTGGCGGGCGAGCATGACGCCCGGGGCACCAGGCCTGCCCATGGCCGTCATTAGTCATAATAAGGCGAAGGAAAGGGGACCGGAGGGGACCGAAGGGGACATCGCCGCCGCGCTCGCTCGGGCTGGACGGGCGCCACCAATTAGAGCCCCTCAGCAGCCGCCCTGCACGCAGCACGCAGAAGGCGCAGCCTGGGCATCGCCACAAAGCTCGGCCATACCGGCCTTATCTATACGGCCGCCCCGGATCCCACATTATTAAACGGTTTCCGTGTCCAACTGCGTGCGGGGCGGGCGCGGCACGCTCGCCGCCGCGCATATTCTAGCGCAAGAGTCGAGTGAAAAATAAATCCCGACCGGAATAGTAAAACTAAGAATGAATATAAGCGTCATCATTTAATCCAGGGGTCAGCAGCTCGTGCCTATTTTAACGCGTGCCGCGTCCATATTTAGAGGTCGCGGGCTGACACCGATCGTTTGAAAAGAAAATGAGCAGCGGGCACCACCAGGTTGTTTTTCCAAGGAGAGGAGGAGGCACCGCGATGCGGCCGGTCCCGTCAGTCCGGGGCGGGCGCGCGGGCCCACGGGCGCTATCAATGGGCAATCGATGCATCATTAGCTCCGCGGGGCTGCGCGCTCATTAAATGTGGAGCCCCCCCCC
>NW_026267797.1:23079-25071 GCF_000697945.3 Frankliniella occidentalis
ACGCCTGTGTAACAGGACTGCCTACCTACCAGGCGCTCCGGCGGCACAGCGGCTGATAGGCAGGCCCGCGGTGCACGCCTGTGTAACGGGACTGCGTACCGGCCAGGCGCTCCGGAGTAGGCAAGCCCACGGTGCACGCCTGTGTAACGGGACTGCCTACCGGCCAGGCGCTCTGGCGGGACGGTGGCGGCGGCGTGTTTGCCGTGCAGTGTAGGCACATTACGGCGAGGGAGATGTCTAAAACACTGCTATAAAGCCGTGTGCGTGGGCGCGCGGCGGGTGTGGCGGGGCGGGGCCGGTGTGCAAATCATCTCGAGGAATGAAGGTGTGGAGTCTCGGCTCCGGCCGGCCCGGCCCGG
Organism: Frankliniella occidentalis; assembly: GCF_000697945.3. Classification (NCBI taxonomy): domain Eukaryota; kingdom Metazoa; phylum Arthropoda; class Insecta; order Thysanoptera; family Thripidae; genus Frankliniella; species Frankliniella occidentalis. The sequence continues at coordinate 23,439 of NW_026267797.1, forward strand.
GGTTGGGCTGGGCTCGGCGTGAAGGACACTGGGGCTTATGTGGGTCCGGTCCAACTGGTATGGGTGCTGACAGTTCCACTCACACACACACACACACACACGTACGCTCATTCATTTTCATACGCTCCAAGGACAACAAGAAGCAAATTTCTCATTCCGACCCCAGATCCCACACACAGCGCTCGTGTTGGAGTGCGGCTCTGCGCCATCCGGCTCAGGGCCCGGGCTGCGCAGTTTTTGCCTCGCTGGCTGGCCCCGTTGTCGACACATTTGTCGCCGTGCTCCACCATCGCCGCGAAGACGGCGGCGCACCCGACTGCGGTCGCAAGTGAATAATATAAGTAGAGGCAAAGAAGAAGTTGGTGCGCGCTGCACAGTGCTGCGCTGTGTATCGCCGATCTACCCACATGCATCACAGGCAGCGGCAGTAACAATAGGCCTCCCCCTTGCACCCCCCTCCTCTCCAGTCCAAGACTCCAAGACCCCCTCGCCCCCCGGCCCGCTCAGGCTTAGCCAAGTCCTATGGTCGGTCCGCTTCTACTTTGCCTCGGCCGGCGCGCTCTCGAGAACTTCATTTCGCTGTGCAGCGTTCATAAGAATGTGGGCATTATTGGAAACCCTAGCCGAGCTGCCGAGCTGAGCCGAGTCGGGCCCGAGCGAGCCGGCCAACAACTGGGGAAATGAAACCAATGAAACTCTGCAGCGCGCCCCCGCATAGCCTCTCCCCCCACCCCCTCTCCACCCCGCTCACGGTCTTCTCATTATGCCGTATCGCTTTTGCTTTCCCTGCTGCCGCCGCCGCCGCCGCGCCGCCCGCCTCTCCAGGAGAGCGGCCTGGACTTAACTCAACCTAAATGAGGGATATCTTGAAGAGGGAATCTAATCCTGGCGAGTGTCGCATCGGGGCTGGGCTCTCTTCTTCTCCTCGCTCCTCCTCTTACGACCGGCGGACGGGCTGACCGCGGGATTCGGAACCTCATAGTCGGGTTATGTCCTCGACTACGACGACGACGACGAGGAGGTGGAGGTGGTTGTCATGCATGCGCTGCCCACTCTTATTAGTGGCGGGGGGGGGGGGGGGGCACGTCGTTAGGAGGCCCATTCTCTTCCCGAGCCGACGCTAGCTCGCTCGCACTCACGCACACGAGTACAACTGATCACATTTTCCAGATTTGGATCGGCAGATCGTGTAATGCCGACTGGGATAGATAGATGGATGGCCTCGCAGATGGAGCGAGGCGATACGGAGCGCTACCGCGGCCGCCGCGGCGGGTGGTGGCCGAGCGGGGGGACGGGAGGGGACGACGGGAAACACAAGGAAAAGGATGAGGGAAATAACGAGAAAGTATCGTCGGAGAGGTTCGGCTTCGGTCGTCCCGCTGTAATGGACATCACCTCATTTCGTATTCAATATCGGCTTATCTCCATCCGCCACGACACAGGCGGGCACACTCACACACACGCATACACACGCTCACTCGCACACCACCTTCCAAATGACAATGTCACAATTACACGGGGAAAGGATGTGCGTGGGACTGAATGTGAGTGCGCCACCATCCCATCCATTGGTATCACCGCATGCGTGTCGTACCTCCGCCTGCCGGCCGAATCGTGGCCCGCCCGCCCCGCC
>NW_026267797.1:28446-30342 GCF_000697945.3 Frankliniella occidentalis
AGCGAGGCGGGCGCGGGGGCGGGAGGGACGCGCGGCGGGGGCAAGATCGGGTTGTGTAAACTTCGGTCCAAGAATTCCCAAGTGCTTGCGGATATGTTGACACGGGTGTTCTCGGAACTAGGGCCATTAATAATTTAGCCTTCCCCTTGAATAGTGGCATTGTTTCTACGCGGAATGAGTTTATGCCGCGCGGCCCCGCAGGCCCGCAGTAGTGGCGCTGGACTCCTTTGGTGCTGCGACTTTACCCCCCCCCCCCCTTTCCCTTGCTCCCGGCTCCAATGTCTCGCTCTCTCATGCAGCCCTTGTTAATGAGCAACTCTCTCTTTTGTTACAGAGTACCCCGCCGACTTCATCCCCGACACGGACAAGAAGGGCCCGGACCTGACGTCGTCCGTGCCGGTCGGCCTCGGCCTCGGCACCGTGGGCGCCCCGCTGGGGTCGCTGCAGGGCTCGCTAGGAGGGCGGCCCATGAACGGCGCCCTCAACGGCGCCCTCAACGGGCTCAACGGCCTCGGCGGCTCGCTGGGCGGCACCCTGGGCGGCACGCTGGGCGGCCCGGGCATCGGCCTCGGCGGCCACCACGCGGCGCCCCTCGGCGCGCTCAGCTGCTACCACTACCCGCTGCCGCTGCCGCGCTCCGACTCGGAGCACCACTACGACGAGCCCCACCTCGCCAACTCGTCGGCGTCCAACTCCAACTCGGCCACCTCGTCGTCGTCCAGCTCGTGCTCCACGGCGTCGGCCTCCACGTCGCCGTCGGCCACGTCGACGCGCACCGTGGGCTCGTCTAGGGCCGACTCCGTCAACGGAGGTGAGTGTCGTGGTCTGAATGAATGACCCCCCGGCGAGGGGGGAGCTCCTCGTAGCCTCGTAACGCCTCGCCGAACACCGCCCCCCCCCTTTCCCCCCCACGGCATGTGGATGACACGTTTACGAGCATCCTCATGCTTTCGCGCGCGCTTTGATGATCCCTGCGCGGGACTCGGACCGTGTTGCACCCCACCCCGCCTCCCCGGCGTTTGCCCTTTCGATTTTCATCCCCGTCGTTATGTTGTCAGTCTGCCTGGCATTGGCAGCCCAAGCGTGGATTGTGCCTCGCCCCGCCCTGCGGCCAGCTGACACGACAGACAGCCCCGCTGCGGCCGGCTGCCAGGCGCTCTCCGACTAAGAGGTGTTTTAAAAGGGGTTAAAATGTCGCGCGCTCGCCCCCCTCAACCCCGACTCCGCGCCGCCCGCCTTTGCGTGCGCTGGCGAAGCCCCCCTCCGCCTTCCTGTGCTCCTCGGCGGCGCCGTCGAGCGGCTCGCGCGGAATGCAGCTGTTGGTGGGGTGGGGCGCCTTGCCAGCAGCGCGCGGGGATGCACGCGGGGTACATTTAGGCCCCTCTCGCACCTGACGCGCCAACAAGGTGTCGGGGGGCGCGCCCGCCGGGGAGCGTCCCGCAACGACGCCGCTGTCGCTGTCCACTCGGCAGAAGTATTTGTCGGCACTCGGGCCGCCCCTCGTGTTCCCGTGACTAATATACTCGCGGACGCGACGTTGCTGAGCCGAGCACCCCCGCCCCAGCAGAGGCGAGCAGTCGAGGCGAGGCGGCGACACGGCGAGGGAAAATTGACCGCGTCCAGGTGAAGGGGTACTGAGAGACAGGGGCAGGCTGAAAGAGACAGAGGCAGCCCGAGCACAGCTGCGCCGCATCCTGCCGCTCGCCCTGCTCGTGCCCGGCGCGCCCGTGTGCTAATATGGAGATCAGTGTCGCTCTCTGTTGTTGTGTTGTTTCGATATGATATGCGTGGCCTGTCGCGCCCGCCCCAGCTCGGCCTGGCCCAGTTCACGAAATAATCATCTCCTTTTATTCGCCTGGCAGCAGAGAGACAGTGACTAGTCCATGGGGGGCCGGG
>NW_026267797.1:30526-31603 GCF_000697945.3 Frankliniella occidentalis
AGGGGGCTCGGGGACAGCGAGCTAGGCGCGACGAGGCGGGACATGGCGCGCGGCGGGGTGGGGCGGGCGCATGAATTTTGATGGCGTGCATCGAGATGATGTGTTGTTTGGGCAGCGAGCTGCGCGGTGGTCAGCCACGCCACACAGTGCGCGCTGCTGCTGCTGCTGCTATCGCTCGCCGCATCAACCCCCACGGGTCGGACTGCGCGACGGGCTGTCTGTTCTGTCTGACCGTGGGCCGCGTGGCACTGTGGTGGGCAGAGTGGCTTTGTAACTGAACCGAATGCAGCGCGGCCGGCGCGGCTGCACAGCGCACAGCACACAGCACACACATGTCGCACGCTGCCGCCGAATCAATCCGTCACCGAAGCCTTTACTTGGCAAAGCGTCAGGCGCCCGAGCCAGCCCAGCCCAGCCCGACACACAGGCACACACCACTATCCCCCTCCCGGGCTGACGTGGCTAAGACTGTAGTGGAGTGGAAGCGGTAGTGGTGGCGTTGTGGGGCTTCTCAGAGGAAGTCCCGAGTGACATGAGCATACTGCAGGGGGGGCACTGAGTCACTGAACGCCGCGGGCGCGCGCGGGGCGGGGCCGGGGCGGGGTAGTTGGGCGCGCTGAGTCGCCCGTCACGCACCGTCGACCTTTGACTAATCCTTTTGGCTTGGCCAGGACTGGGACTGGATGTCTTACGACCTCAGATCACGAATAACTTGGGCCCCCTGACGTGTTGCTTATTGATTAGGGTGGAGGGGGCAGGATGAAGCACTGCTGGGGGGACTGACTCGTCGGGCCCCGCGTGACATGTCGCATCGCGTCTGTGTATCAGTTTGTTTTATTCATTACCACATTCCTCCACGCGCCCTCCTCCTCCGTGATGGAGGAGGGAAGTCCGTTAGTGTTTTGCGTGTCGCAGGCGAAGCAGCGGCGGCGGGAGGTGCAAGTGTATTATAGGGTTGTTGTGTGGGAACGCCTGGGAAATGAGCCCGACACACTTGTTACTGGAAACTTGGTGGTAGTGGTTGTACTAGTATGTACTCGCGCGGCTTGCATTTAGCGCTCGCGTGTTGACCCCCCC
>NW_026267797.1:31653-34907 GCF_000697945.3 Frankliniella occidentalis
GGGGCGGGGAGATGTGGGCTCATTACGCGTCCCCGCCCCGACCGCAGGGCACCACCCTATCGGCCTCTTCCGCTGGCAGGAACGCCCCGCGCTGCCACCACACCACGCCCCGCCACGCCCCGCCCCGCCACGACGCTGTGTCGCTGAGGACCCCTTTCAGCGTTGTCGCGAAGCCGGACCGGGCCGTCGCGGTCATGTGGCAGGGGCGTGCTCAATCTCGGAGCTCCCATCTCCTCAACAACCCTTCAGTCCTCCCTCCCCCAGCCTGTCTGTGAATGCCATTGTTCCTCACGAAGAGCTTCCTCCTTGCAGGCGACTCGCTGTCCGACGCGGGGGTGACGATGACCTCCTGCGCGTGCACGTCGGCGGGCGCGCGCCTCTCGCTGCCCGAGTGCGGCGTGTCGCTGACCATCCCGGAGGGCGCGCTGGCGCGCGGCCAGGAGGCGCTCGTGTCGCTGGCCGTGCTCACCGAGGACCGCGCGCGGCCGCGGCTGGCCGACGGGCAGACGCTCCTGTCGGGCGTGGTGCAGGTGGGGCCGCCGGGCCTGGTGCTCAACAAGCCCGCCGTGCTGAGCGTGCGCCACTGCGCCGCGCTGTCGGCCGCCTCGGACTGGAGGCTGTCCGTGTGGGGCAGCCACGACCTGCCCGTCGGCGAGGGCGACCAGGCCTCGTGGCGGGAGCTGCTGGCCGTGGGCGCCGAGACCATCAACACGCCCGCCTTCGTGCAGCTGGACGCCACGCAGATGTACCTCATGTGGGACCAGCTGTCGGCCGTCGTGCTGGTCGGCGAGTCCGTCATGAGCCCGCTGTCGGGCGTGCAGGGCGCCGCCAAGAGGATCCAGGTGGCCGTGTTCGCCGAGACGCGCGGCTCCGGGGTGCGCGTGTACGCGCTCGAGGACACGAGCGCCGCGCTCCAGAGCGTCGTCCAGACGGAGAAGCGGCTCGGCTCGAGGATGGCGGCCGCGCCGCAGACCATCGTGTTCCGCGACGGCGGCGGCCCGCTGCTGCTCGACCTGGAGCACGGCGGCAACCACATCGAGCACCAGGAGATCCCCTTCCGACACGTGTGGGCCAGCGGCACCTCGCAGCTGCACTGCGGCTTCCAGCTGCAGCCGCGCGTCGAGGCCGGCGGCAACCCCAACGGTGCCATCTTCAGGGTGCGGGCCTGCCAGCAGCACGACCCGGCCGGCGGCGTCACCATCGCGGCGCTGCCCGCGGGCCGCGTCTCCCCGGCGCCACCGGTAAGCAACACGCCGTGCACTTTATTTTCTATTTAATCCCAGCCAGATGCGATGGTAGCAAAAGCTGCGATTCGACGTGACGGGGCGATTCGATCCGTTGCGATGAGGCCGGATTAGTCTCGGTGTTCTTCGCCGTGCTGCCCCGCCCCGCCGGCCCCGCCCGGGTGCAGCGCGGCGTGACCGACCGACTTGAATGGACGCGATGCTGACGGTGGTTTTGCTCCCGTGTGATTGCAGGGCCTGCAGCCGGGCCGGGCGCTCACCGTCACGTCCACCAGCGCGCGGCAGACGGCCTGCAGCGTCGACTCGGAGCCCTTCCGGTGAGTACCTCGCTACTTTGGTCATAATGAAGTCTTTGCTAGGCTAACGGTGGTGGGCAGGCTGCGCCTGGGCTGCGCCGTCGCCGCTGCGTCTGTCTTCACCGGGTCCACCGCGTCCGGTTGTCCCGGCGGCGGCGGCAGCAGCAGCAGCGGGGGCAGACCGTTCGATTTCCGCCCGAGTCCGCGTCGCGCTGCCGGGCCACGCCCCGTTGTCTCGGGCCCTTTGCCGTCATTATCATAGAGCCGTAATGGAAATGCATGCAAATGTGTGTGTGACCGCAAGGAGTTGGTCATTCCCTCGCGTCCCCAGCGCGGACGATTAACTGTTGCGTTCGATGCGGACGACGTTTATCGGCAGCAACGGATCTTGCGACAACAACGTCCGCCCCGGCCGGGCCCGGCTGAGCCACCGCGCACACCGCTGCTGCTGGTGTTCGATTGGGGCGTGGCGCGGCGGGGCGGGGCGTTGTCGCGGAACTCGAGTGAAGCGAACTGACCGGCAGCAGGCTCGGGCCCGTGCTCTGCTTCAGCTCTGCTCTGCAGCTCTGCTCTGCTGTCCCACGACGCCTTGTTTATGGCTGTGATTGGCACGGCTTGCGCTGCGGAGCGGGACGGAGGGCGGGGATGTCCCGGACGGCCAGTTCGGTAGCGCATCCCGTCGCCGCGTTTATGGCGTCCAACAGTTTTCAGTTTACAGTTTACAGTACAGCTTTACGGCTCCCCTGGCCGCCGCTGACGCTGCCGCCGCGCGGTGGCCGCGGTGGCGCGTCGCTGTCGTCCATTTCATGTAAATTCAGCGCGCCGCGTAATCCCGCCAGTTCCCAGCGTTTCGATCAGCGTATTTCATATCCGGCCCGTGACGTTTACGGGGCGGCCAGGCCAGCAGACCCGCCGATGCCTCCGCCAAAGTGATTTCGCGGGCGCCTCCGCTTTTGCAACAGGCCGGTGTGCTCTTTCTGACCGTGTTTTTGTTTTGGTTGTTTGTCCTGCAGGTTGTCCCGGTCGTTGAGGCAGCACCTGGCGCAGTGCCTGGACCCTCCCAACGCGAGGGGGAATGACTGGAGGATGCTCGCCCAGAGGCTGCACGTTGACAGGTAGGCGCTCGCGCTCAGCGCTCCTCACTGCCTCGCCGCGCCAACTGCGAAATGACTTCCCTACTGTACTGACGTGTGCGATTCGCCTGTCTCAGGTACATCAACTACTTCGCGACCAAGCCCAGTCCCACGGAGGTGATCCTGTCCCTGTGGGAGTCGCGCTCGAGGGAGCCGACGGCCGTCGCGGACCTGCTGGCCACGCTGAGGCTCATGGGCCGGGCGGACGCGGCGCAGATCCTGGAGAAGGAAGGCGGCCCGTCGTGGGTGTGAGTCGCCCCGCCCCACCCCTGCCCGCTACTCTACATCGGCCAACCGACCGTTGCCGTCTTGGATGGCCGGGGTACGCAGTAGCGGACTGTGTGTTCGTGTGGACCTATAGTGCGTGTTGCGTGTGTGGGCAGGCCACCCTTGTGTACTCGCCAGGTCTCGACAATGCCAGGCCTGTCAGTGGGCAAGGTCGAGAACATTAATTTAAGATGATTGATAGATGCCAAACTACTCTGAACTTTGCGAACGTGCATAATGTGCCGACACTGTTCTAATTTACCCTGTAACTAAGAGCTTTATTTTTAATCATTTAGGAGAGAACAAATTGTATA
>NW_026267797.1:36566-37680 GCF_000697945.3 Frankliniella occidentalis
GGGGGGGGGGGGGGGGGCGGAGGGGCGATCCCCTCCCCCATCAGACCTTAGAATCCACCTAGGTAATTCCATGTACACAACCGCTGTGCCAGGTGGGTGATTAACCCCGCACACTTCTGTAGCCATGCTGTACCGTGCCGTATTCCTACGCGCGGGCGGGCTACCTACCTACTTTCGGCCCGAAAGGCGCCGTGAACAGGGGCGATAGGGAAGCCCGCCCGCACTCCTGCGTACGGAACAGTACAGTGTAACTAGCCTACAGAATCGTGCGGGTTCAATCAGCCACCTGGTACGAAGACAACCCACATGACACCCCCACCCCCACCCCCGGTCAGCCAGGTCTAAAACAGCGCGCACAGGAGTGGGTCGTGAGACCAGGATCGGAAGAAATTTTATGGTTGTTGGCTGCTTCGGTGACGTGCGTCAGGTCATGAGCTGTTGTTTGTAAAGCTGTACTGAATACCGCCACTGTCCATGCAGATCTGCTCCACAGCCACGACACGGCGTGAGCGCGAGTTCTTGAATATTGCGCAGAACCGCCACACCGACTGAATGCTTTCACGCGCGCAGCGGCGACGGAACTTGTACGGCCAGCCAGGAGGCGTGAGGCGCGAGCTGGAGATGCTGGTTGTCGTCATGTAACACATGAGCGCGTTTCCGTTCCGGGGAGGAGAAGGGGACGAGACGCGGCCGGCGCGGCTCACATATATGAAACTGGCTGGCTGCTGGAATGACAGCGCAAGTGTTCGGCGGCTACGAGCTGTATGCCGTGCCGTGCTGTATGGCGGCGCGGGCTGGCGCGGGCCGGCGCTGCTGGTGCGCGCTGGTGCGGTGCATGGCTTTGAACATGTTGGCGTCCTGTCACTGGTGTCGGGCGGGGGCGTAACTACCACGCGCGTCATGTCGGCCCGGGAGTAGTGAAGAATTCATAGGACCGGGCTGTCGCGACCAAGCAGCGGCGTAGCCAAGGATGTACTGGTACTGGTGTGTAAAGCTAGTGAGAGAGGGAGAGAGGGGGTGGGGTGAGTCCAGTGGTTTCCACCTGGTCTGTGGTCTGTCTGCGGCGATGGCCTCCAGTCGCACTGAAAAAAAAATACTGTGGTGCTAAGGACAG
>NW_026267798.1:0-213 GCF_000697945.3 Frankliniella occidentalis
CGAAGAGTCTTGGCCACATAGGCCCTGGGCCGACTTTGGAGGGCGGGACATTTTTATCCTTGCTGGAACAAAATCCCATATTTTCTAGAGGTGTTCCCAGACGGCCTGGCTACCATCCAGCGTGGTCGCCGGATTTTGTTCCACCAAGGGTACGGAGCTGCAGCCCTCTGAAAACGGCCCAGAGCGCGGTACCCGAGGCACGACCGAAAAATG
>NW_026267798.1:3145-4043 GCF_000697945.3 Frankliniella occidentalis
AAGGAAGAATTTGTTCCCACAACTAACGATTCAGTTAAAATGGACACAACAAACAATTCTAGTTGCAGGAGCAAAGAATTTGCTATAGGAAGCAGAATTCTGCTGTCACCACTAACGCGTCGCTATGGTTACAAATGCAGGCCCGACCATCGACGCCGAACGGAGTTGCCGGCGGCGAAGCGAAGCTGGCAACCTCGTTTGGCGGAAGGGCGGGCCTGCTTGTTAGCTCATAGCTTACTGAAACCTGTAAACATGATCTGCTTACAAATTTCCAATACGTATTATCCATAAAGCGATTTCTTTTTGCTGCTGCGTATTTTAAAATGCGTTTACTCAGCAACTGAAAATTTTTAATAAGTCATGGACAAAAATGTTTTTATGTAAGAACTTGTGCGAAAAGTACCCTGCGTTCTCTGATTGTACAATGCCTGTTGCTTTCTACTTACTCGCACAGTTGCGCACCCGTTTTGAGGATGAAATCAACGGCCTGGTCAGGCGTCCTCAGGTCCTCGCAACTTGACACACAAATAGTACGGCCTCGAACTTCGAACCTAAACAAAAAATACATTGCAGTATTGCACTGTTTTAGTACGTTTAGGGCAGTCATCTGCGCCGTCGTTTCCTCTGATTGTAAGATGAGCCATTATAGCATTAAAGAATAAAGAATCTTTATAAGACTAAGAGGCAAGGCCTCAACAATAGAGTAGGGTAACCACCAGCAATGAAAGATAAGACGGCCAAACTTATGGGGAGCCAACAGCCAACCTTCGTGTGTTAATAATCTAATGTTTTGATCTAAGTACTGAAAATTGATACAAAAGGACTTTGCAGCCCGAATACTTTTTGAAAAGGTAACTAAGAACACGTATAAAAAGGGTACGAGCTTCTAATAAGTGTT
>NW_026267798.1:9050-11948 GCF_000697945.3 Frankliniella occidentalis
TAATTTTTAAACCTGGTTTAGTTTCCTACATATAACAGAAATATGTTACAGCAAAGAATATCTCAATGAGACTAAAGGTTTGGCGTCAGCAGCAGATAGCCTCTCCCACAATGGCATAAAATCGACTAGATTTTTTTGTTGGATGCACATCCATTGATTGGTCGGAGATGTTTCATAAGCACATACGTGCGGCCGGTACATAACAGTTTCTCTTACATTAATCACAAAAAATACATCATTTTGCACAGCAAAAATATACATAATTTTCCCAAAAGTTGGCATATCTCCAATGTCAACTACAAGCATCATTTCTACAGCATAAGAAGTACCAGAAATTTCAACTGATTTTACCGATGAAATCAGAAGAGCTAGATCAAAGGGAATTAAATCTGCGAAGTGTACATAATTTTCCAAAGATGATACACGTAACATTTTTGCACCGCTCATTTTCAGAGGAGTTCGAGGGGGTAATCACTACAGAAAGTAGGTGTACACATTTCTATAAAAGTTAAAGTGAAAGTGACAAAAAGTTGACTGAAAGTGATGAAAACTGAAAGAAAATGTGGTCAAAAGTGACTTATCGTGCGTTGATCAGATCAAAACTGAATCAAATAGAGAGGATGTAGGCACAGAAATGAAGTAAACGTTGTAAAACGGTGAAAAAGTAAATAAAAGCGGAAAAGTGAAGAGTGGAGGTGTACGCATTTTCACGGAGTGATTACCCCCTCGGAGGAGTTAGACTATCTTTACGCATCAAGCGTTCACATAATTTCAACTGATATTTTACAGCCACTGAGAAAGGGAAGTTCACCCTGGAGTTACACACTTTTGAATATCTTTTGCCTATAAGGTGTTGCCGCTCACATGGCATAGCATCAATCAAAACCAGGGGACCATTATTTTTCATAAGTTGTCCATAGTGAAGAAGATTGTGAAACTTCGGTTTAACGTCGCCAAAATATTGAATGCTTAACTCATGGTGTTCCTGAACGACAGTACCGAAGTAGTTTATAACTCTAGGTAAAACAACAGGACACATAATTATGTCTAAGATTTCTCTCATACGAAGGTACAATCTCCACACTGGATTATTTTCGGGCACTAGATCACCAATTATTTCCCCTAAGTACCGTGACAAACACAACATTTCACTGGCAGACAAATTGAGCGTGCATTTCTGTAGCTTTTCTAAAGTGAAGGTAGCAGTATTCTGAGGCTTGTTGCCACCCTCAACTAGACCATAGTCAAAGCTATCGATCCTTTCTTTAAGCAGATCCAAAGAAAAATAACCTCTAGTTTGTATGCAGTAATACAGGATACGGCACAAATCATAATTCAGCAAGCCCTCGCTGACGTCATGAGCTATGTCGCAATAGCCAGCCTCTATACAATGGTACGATGGCAATGCATTCCATACTGAAGCTTCTTTAATGCCTGTCTCATAGGCATCATCTGCAAGCACATCTTCCCGATAATTAGCAACAGTACGCAGTAAGTTAGCGGGGACGGAACGATAGTGCACCCTAATCTGATCACGATGCATCTTGCAGAACCTACAGAAGTGACAAGCTCTAAATGATCCAACAAAACCATGTATCGCATTATTAGCTAAGTTATCACAAATAATCAGCGGACAGCAAAAATAAACTTGTCTTCTTATGCCATTAACTGTAATAGAGATACCTTCTAGTTCAAGGTATGTCAACTCGTCCAATACCTGATGAAATGCTACATTATTGCCAAATTCTTTTCTATCCTTTGATTTAAATACACAGAATAAGAAGACATTTTCAGATTTAGACACCATACTTTCAGGCAAGCAAGGAATGGACGCATATAAGGCTCCCAAATCATTTTTGCCATGACGCGAGCCCAATGGGTTGTCAGGACCGTAGTCATCAAACATTAAATTTAAAGGAATGTAGAACTTATTGTCATCATGACTTGAAATAAAATTCTTCCATAGGTCACCTTGTATGAAATTAGTGATCCTACCAGAATTATCATTATTAAGTTCAGTCATCCGAGAACACAATGAGTCAAAAGTACCAGGCGTTTCCAGAAAACATTTTAGCACTTTTCTCATTGGAATAATTTGTCCATATACAGGTTGTTTAACAAGTTGCATAACGTTGTTTTCTTTGATATAAGTATCCCTATCACCCATAACATAGCTTTCAGGGCGAATAAAGTAGCCCTGTTGCTCAAAGTCCTTTAACCGACGGTATTCAGTAGCCATGCAGTCAAAAGGATCTTCAAGTATTTTCAACATTTGGTTAATAGTTCCTAGAGCACCATTAAAATCAATATCATTACATTGAAAAGGTTCTAGCAACCTTTGTAGTTCAAGCTTCAAAGCCTCTACAGAACATCTAAACAGCTCACCTGTACCGGAAAGAACGGTGTCAACAAATTTACGGCTTACATTAGACGCATAGATTTCTGCAATGAACACTTCAACTGATTTGTAAAAGGTCTTTACAAAGTTCTGGAGGACCTCATTCCCATCAGCATTAACATCAACATTCTCATTTTCATCTAAATCAATATTTCCATCGTCATCCGAATTATTATCATTTTCCACAACTTGTACGTTTGCATTAGCAACAATATCATCAACAAGTGCATCTTCGCGAGGAATATTTTCAACAAAATCCTCATGATGGTACTCGTGAGAAGCAGTAACATGTCGCTTAAATGAATCAAAAGAACTGTAGGGTAATAGCCCCCTTACGCAATTCGGTTGTTGGCAACGAAATGACGTTAACGTATTATTACTATGATAAAATCGTACATGGTTGGTGAGTTCAATAACAGACCCAAATAGTAACTCACAAAAGCAACACTTCAACATATTGCCTTTAAGCTAGGACACATTAAGTAGACTAAAATCCAATT
>NW_026267798.1:16463-16997 GCF_000697945.3 Frankliniella occidentalis
AGCAAGTAAATTAACAGTCCTAGAGCACTACGCGTAAGCCTGGATCCAACTGCTTTGAATAACTTCAGGGTCCCATTCTGTCGTGAAGCCATAAATGGCCCTTTGGAGCACAATCCAAATGTGTTTGCTCTCATCTGGATACGCGATGTGGAGGGCAAAGAAGCTCTTGAAGCACAAGTCCAGCGCATGGAGCACACTTTCAACCTTGTAAAGGAGTTTAGCCACCGACACGCAGGCACTTTGTGATTTTTCTTGGTCCACAACAACTATCAATGGTGCGCCTTTACCACCAGATATCATCTGTGCTCTCCTCTTCTCAACGGCTTCCTTTATATCACCAACACACTGCAAAAGAGGCAAACCATGTTAGAAGGCTAGTAGCACTGGCACAATATTTATACTTAATACACTGAGAACGTACCTTCACAATCACAAGATAGCTGTCCCTTGCTCTGTCCATTGATATCTTGTCCGTAACAGTCTGATCTCCCTGGTCTACCTCCACAGTATGACTTGGTCGTATAGCATGCAATA
>NW_026267798.1:18707-19581 GCF_000697945.3 Frankliniella occidentalis
ACACAAAAATAATGTAATGTTACCTCACTCTCAAATGGAAAAACTTCCTTAATCTTCCTGGTAAATATAGGGTACAATTTATGGTCTGGATAAATAGTTACTGACCGAATAAACGTCCCAATCAAAGCAGTTAGTTTGTCTCTTTGGAAATCACTGAGGACGGGAGGCACTGCATCAACATCGTCCTCGTTGTAGTTCTCCACCTCGGATTGGTAAGCCAACAAAATATGCTTACACAAAGCGTCAGTTTCTAAAGCCTTTCTGAGGTCCTGCAACAAAAAATGCACAAGATAAGAAAATATGAAAATAAATGACATTGTATTCCTGGCACATAAAAAAAAAACTTACATATTTTTCAAACTTCTGGACGTAATCGATGGCTGTGAGATAACGCTTTGCTGCGCCGCTAGTTGCATTACTTGACGAAGGTCGTTTACTCGACGAGGTAGATGAAGTAGAAGCCAGAGGCGACGCAGTCGATGAGGTCGACGCACACGAAGAGGTCGACCCACTTGATTGGGAGTGTACCAAAGCAGAAGAATTTGTCGTTAGATCTGACGAAGGCGGGGAGCCGATGGCAGAGACTTCAACAGTTCTCCTCTGGAAATGAAATGGATCATTAGTTCCGAATTAACAGCATCGTGGTTCGAGTCTCCCCCTAAAAGACATACATACGAACCTTGTACTCCGCAATTTTCTGCAGAAGTTTGCATTGCTCACCCCCGAAAGGGGTGAGACAAGCCACTGTAGTGATGTCCAAACATTTCAGGGTTTCCCAATCAAATCGTTCCTCTGAAACAAAATAAACGTATGAGATTTGGGTTGCCCTTACCGAAAGCTAAAGCAATGTAAAACATTTTGTAAACTCTACAGC
>NW_026267798.1:20178-20543 GCF_000697945.3 Frankliniella occidentalis
CCCGCCGTGCACCACGTGCACCCCGCCCAGGCCGAGCCCCCTCCTCCTGCCAGCCGCCTGAGAGATAGGCAACCCACCGTGCTCCACACCCTGTTCGAAGGCAACCAGTGATGGCGGGCGAACGCGACGAGTGCGACGGGCGAGGGACGCGAGTGCGTGCGAGTGGGGCGAAGTACCCCTCCGCCCTCCGCACCGCCCAAGCGCCGCCGTTGACGAGCGCCTCATACTTTCGTCGCATTCCCGACGCATCCGCATCTGCGAAGCTGAACACTTGCGTTGCAGTCGCACCCGTAGAGCACTCAATTCATTGTCATTGGGGCCGTCTCGCCTAACGCCACTCATGCCACACGTAAACCCTCCGCACA
>NW_026267798.1:25470-25866 GCF_000697945.3 Frankliniella occidentalis
GCTGTACGTCGCGGAAGCGGCGGAAGCGGTGAGTGCGGGCGTGGAAACAACAGATCAAGTGCTTTTCTAATACGAACAGATTTGATATAAACGTAAAATGCGGTCGGTCCAATCAGTGCATCGTTTAATTTTCTACCGAGACCAGACACATAACCTCATTCACAGTACACCGGTGCCAGCAACTATAACGTGATATAGGGTTTCACTTACCTTCGATTTTCTGTCGAAGATGGGACAGGCCACAACTCTCGAGCAGCTCGGCGAGATCTGGTTCCATTTTTCACAATCACCAACACGGAAACTAAAGTTGACGGATATCAACAATTCACAAACGCACATGGCCGTCCAACCGCTCAACGCGCAGCACTGCCGCCTACTAGTGCAGCAGACGGCTAC
>NW_026267798.1:25916-26278 GCF_000697945.3 Frankliniella occidentalis
ACAGTCCATAGGGTACCCCGTCTTTTAAAAGTGAAAGCAGAAAAACAACCTGCCGGGTCTTCGGACTCAGAAACTTTTCTGAGACTGTGCACTGGGCTTCCATATGAATCACATCGCTACCAGGAGCTCTCTCTTCAAGGGAAGCGCAGTAGCACAGTGGATAAGGTAAGAGGCCCATAATACAAAGGTTGTGGGTTCTAATCCCCATAACGTCCTAGTTTTACCCTGGATATTTTGTTTTATCATGTCACTCAAGAGTTGGAGGTTAACTTAAAGTTGGTTAAAAATAAATTTTAACGGTTCACCGTTCAAATTTCGATTGTTAAAATGGGTTACCCGTCCGGGTTTGTGAAACCCGGACG
>NW_026267798.1:26471-27247 GCF_000697945.3 Frankliniella occidentalis
TAACTCCTTCAATAATTTTTTTAGGATGCTGGTTCCAGGTCTCAATGTCTTAGATAGTGGTCTAGAAAAAGTGGTAAAATTTAGGGGGAAATCGTGGGGTGGTCATGTAAACCGTTGCTGGTCTTAAATACGTTTCCTCCCAGGAAAAAATACACGAGGCTCCACGACGGAGGGATACGTCGCTCTGTCTAGCAAACTCCAAGGGTTTGAGAAAGTCAAGGGAATGCCTTCTGATTTGGATTTCGAAGAATTAGCTGGAGAAAATGGCCCTTTTCGAATTTTTCATCGAGAAAACAGCATGGTGGCACACGTGGCACAAATGGTGGTATAGTCTCTGTTGTAAAAGTAGACTGGAGAGGGCCAAGAAGAGACGACTAAAGCAGGACAACAATGTAAAAGATGAAGTTGAGAGTTCTCTAGTGAAAACACGGAGAAATGACGTGACTGAGGAGACCTGTGGCATGTTCTGCGCGAAAGTTTCAAATGCTGAAAATCTCGGCCCACTGAAAAAAGTTCTCACTCTGGATACAAGTACATATATTCTAGCTATATGTACGCCAGACCACGTCTTGCTCTACCCAACTCGGGTTTCAGCAAAAATGTACGAAAGATACGGGCCTCCGTCACCTCGACTATGCATTTAAGGTTGTACACTTTTTCGCTTATTTTCGTCAAAAATACCCTCTAGCGCCTCAACTGTTCAAGCTAGAGCAAAACGGAGGAAATTTTCGTGCACAGGGTTCTACTTTTAAAAGTTACCCTTGAGGAAACTGTAA
>NW_026267798.1:28701-29006 GCF_000697945.3 Frankliniella occidentalis
TCATCTGAAACTAAGGGCTAGAAATACTCGTGAATTTCGCCAACTTTTGCTCTGGGAATACGGGAAAAGTTGAGGAATTTTATTTTCAGTCGGCGCTGCTCGACACCCTGGTTCTGACTGCTAATCTTGTCAGGGAAATTCACGAAATTGTCAGGGAAAAGTCAGGGAAATGTCAGGGAATTTCACTTTTCCATTCTTGTGGCAACCCTGGATTGGTCGTCCTGATCACGTGCCACTTCGGCCTTTCTAGTATGGAAAACTGCCAGATCAGTTTCGAGCTCCCCTCCATATTTGAGAGGTTAGAA
>NW_026267798.1:30042-31029 GCF_000697945.3 Frankliniella occidentalis
GTAAAAAAAAAAAACATTTTTAAAAAACGTTATTTGTGGGACCTGTGGTTTTTGATTTTTAAAAAATTCCAGTTTTTGAGCTAGAATGCTCTTCTTCGAACTCGATCTGTCTTTTTATGACACAAAACCACCCTGAAAATCCCAGGTTGCTAGCGCAATGAGGTATTTTCCGAATTAGAAGAACAAGAGGAATATCGTCTGCTCCCGGACCATCACAAAGCCTTAACCAATCAGAGAGAGCCTCTCTCGGCCTCTCTCGTGGCCGGCTCCAGAAAGGCCGTCCCTGATTGGTCGAGGCTTTGTGATGGTCCGGGAGCAGACGATATTCCATTTGTTCTTCGAATTCGGAAAATACCCCATTCGTTCTCGAGTTATCGTGATGTCAGACAGACAGACAGACAGACACATAGACAGACAAACAGACGCGAAACTTTTTGATCACCATTGGGATAGGCTTCGCTAATCGCTCAGCCAACAATGTAGGTAGGAGTACATCTGAAGCACTTGTTATCAGATTGGCTGACTTAGCTAAGCGCTACGAGGAAAGCATGACAAGTATGGGAGTTGAGTACGAATGTCACGCATCAAGACTGAAGGGGAAACTTCTTCAAACCTGCCCTGGGTCTTGTGTCTTTTGGCCGTCGAATCGTTATTTTTCGGTCGTTTTCGATGCCGTTTGGCTTATTTGATTCGGGGGAAGGTGGCGAATTACATTTTAGTACAAAACAGGCGATGTTAGTGGTGGAAGTAATCGAAATTCCTTAGGAAGTGGTCAAAATGTAACTTCCGTACTGTCCTACGCGCTAAAACCACGACTTTGGACAGCTATATCTTCAAAAGTCTCTGTCGAAGAGCAAATCCGAAAGCTCCTACGCGTTCCTCCATGTTTTCTGTGCATCATGTCCGAATCGCTAACTACTGTCGCAAATACACTGGTCAGGGCAGCAGCCCAAAAAATGTCCTCCAGAGTGACAGAAGGGAAGGACC
>NW_026267799.1:0-3674 GCF_000697945.3 Frankliniella occidentalis
GGGGGGGGAGTCCCATGGCGGACCGGTATGCTAATGACGACACCACTACTTCCGACGGCTGACCCGCGGCGGCGCGCTCGCCCGCGCTTCTCAAGGGGCGGTGACGGAGAGCTATATGCTCGCGGCTGAGGTAATCGACGCTCCGAACAAAAATTAAGATAAATAATATAATAGCAAAGGAATTTTTAGACGGTCCCAAAGACTGTCTCTACCAGAAGGCTGAACTCCGCGTGAATGTTTTGCCGCGTGCAGCGGGCGGGGCGAGGGTCGCGGAGATACGGCGATGTGAAGGCGCGCACCGGTCACCGCGATGATTGTTGTGTTACTATTGTAATTGTGCTGCTGGTCCGGCGCTGCTGTTATTGGAGGGGTTGACCAGTTTGTTGCTTTAGAGCAGGGCTTCATTAGCAGGACGACACGCCCCCCCCCCACCCTCTTCCAATCTTATGAAGACTCGTTTAGATGAGTGAGGGAAGATACTGCACTACTAGGGGAGATATTAAGAGAAGACGTCAGTATTCACAGATCAAAACTATTTATAAAGACAAATAAACCGTCGCAGGATTGAGCTTAATAATAAATGAAGTACTCAGTCAAATCTTAAAGGGCAAGATCAAAACAGTTTATAAAGAAAAATAAAAACCAAGTCGCAGGATTACGGTTAAAAAAAAACTGAATTAAACGGTCAAATTGAAAAGGGCAAGATCAAAACAACTGATAAAGACCAACAAAAAACCAAGTCGCAGTCAAATTTGTCATGCCGGCATGTGGATCCACTGCGACGAGACGGTATGTGGATGGTACTCTGGAGAAGAACATTGGTCCGGGTCATGGGAGAACAGACCGAGCAGCCTCAACCTACCCTCCCACTGGACTTCTTGGTGACACATTCCAAAGTCGCAGAGCGTGCAAGACGTCGGACTGGTGTCGGGGCATTTGCGCGGATAATGTAACTGAACATGGAGCTCGGGGTTCACTGTGAGCATAGACTTCACCGGCGCACCGTGCAACCAGGCGTGGGGACACGCCCCTTGGTAACTACCTGCAAAAATGGACTGCAGTCCGAGGGCCCGCAGGGCCGGGGCCGTGAGCGGAGTGATGGCCTCCAACAGCAGCTTCTTGTCGAGCACGGACCCCATCGGCACCGTCAGCTGCCGCAGCCAGGGCATGGAGGGCAGCAGCCGGGTAAGCGGATCCGTTAGCAGCTTCCGCGGCTCCAGGACGGCCAGCGACTCGAAACGGGCCGCGGAAGCCACCAGGGCGCCCAGTACCTTGGGGGTAATGTGATGGGCCTTGTCTGGAAACGTCAGGTTGACTTTGCGCATGCGCAGGCCGTTGGCTCGGCCGAAGAAGTCCACTGCAGCCTGCTCGTCCTCACTTTGCAAAGTAAGGGCCAGCTCCTCCAGTGTGCCGCCGGCAGTCACGGCCTCCAGCCCGGGGAGCACCGGACACGCCAAGGAGCGTAGTTTGGGGAGGCCGGCGAGCTGGAGACACGTCGCTGACATGTCCTCCTTCTCGTAAACCCTGTGTGGCCCGAGGACTTCCACGGCGACCTCCTCGAGAGTGGCGGCATGCCCGGCCAACACCCAGGAGACAAACTCCGCGTAGAAAGATTTCCCGTAAAATCGGTAATACTTCAACGACGCGGCGACTTGCTGGTGGGGGAGGGCCGGCCAGGACATGCAGTCCGTGGAGAGGCTAAATTTGGTCTCCAGCCTCTCCAAGGAGGAAGTCGCCGCCAGTACAGCCCTCAACAAGAGCACCGCGTCGCCGCGTTGAACCTGGCCTTGAAGGTTGAGGATTCTAAGGCATCCAAGCTCCACCTGGTTTCGGATCACCGTGGCGGCCAGGTGATGGCTGGAATTGAAGTCGAATTTGTAGTGCAACTTTTTCACGGCACAATCAGTCTTCAGCAACGCCTGGGAGTGAAACACACTGTTCTTATGAATGGCCAGCGTGTGCAGACACGGCGCCAGGAGCAGCACCGGACACGCGCACTGCTTGACGCGGGGGCCGAAGGCACCGAGATGTCGGTACTGGCGGTGGCGCCACACCTCTCGATGCAGAGCGACGTCGCCGATCCTCTTGCACACGAGCCGGCAGGCGAGCAGGTCGGCCGGGTCCAGGTACTGCATGGCGTGCACCAGCACGTCGTCCGGGAGCTGGTCCAGGATCAGGGCCATATGGTCGGGGGCGAAGCGGCGCACGCTGGAAAGCACAATTTTAACGGTGGAGTTGTGCGGCGCCGCCTCGCCTCGCGCTCGCTCCCCAAAGCCCCGCGACCAGTGGCCACCCCGGTAGAAAGGCAGCACCCAGCACCTACAGAGCACCAATTTGGCGCCTTTCCAAAACCCATCAAAAGCGCCTCTGGAGCGCTCCAAACATACGCCAAAAAACCGCCCTTTGGGACGCTTTGGGAAGTCTCTCGATGAAAAAGCGGCCCAAAGGGTGTGGCCGGGCGTGGCGCGGGCAGAGCGGCCGGCGTCGGTGGCCTGTATTGTTGTGCAGGGTCGGGGCCGTCGGGGCCTGCCCGGCCTTCCCTGCCTGCCACAGTATTGTTAGTTGGGAGTCTGGCGGTCTGACGCAAACCTCGGCCAGGCACTCACTCGACACCATCTTCCCAGCGCCAAATAACTTGTTTTCTAGTCCCCGCTTGGTTCTCTGTCCTTATCGAGAGTAAAAGCAAGCCGACACCTTAAAGATACTTAAATATTTTATATGTTCAGTCGAAAAGTATTTAAGGTGTCATCTGCTAAAAATAATCAAAAATGGTCGTTCTGCGACCTTACTTTGGTAACGGCGACTTGTTTACAGATTAAGAAACACGTTTAACAACGGAGATCCTTAAAATTTTGATCTACCCTACCTCTCACCTGAGCTGTGGATGTTAAGTTATCGGAGACCTGACCGACGGCGTAGAATCTAGTAGAAGTCCACTACACAAACCCGTAAATTGCGTGCCAACAGCGCCAGCACCAGCTTCGACGTCGCCTGTTGTGGCAACACAACAAACTGTCCAGCTACCCTTCCCTAGGCTAGGCCTGCCGGGCAGAGCCTTCCTGATGCGAGGTGCCAAGGGTGCAGACAGTCGCTTAGGTTTTTAGAGGGGGCGCAAGCGCTGTCATTGGAGGAATAGTTAGGGACCCCGGCCTTCCCCGGCGGAGCAGAGCGGCGCTCGGTAGGGTCGGAGCCGAAGGGGCTCGGCGCGGTGGTGGCGGTATCGGAGCCGGAGACGGACGGGACTTGAACGAATCCTGCCCTAGGAATCGCAGTGCATTAATTTTGATCAAGACGGTTGCATAGGAAATACAAGGGACCGTCGATCCATCGGTTACCCGCCTCCGATTCTACCGGATTTCCCCGTTTAGGATGGGAGCCGAGGCCGAGAGGGTCACGCTCGGTAGGATCGGAGGATGATACCTTAAAAACCTTTTCGCCGCTAAAAAGCCTGTTTGCTGACGATATTTTCTACAAAGCGGCGGCGGTACGGCTCTGTGATGTGGATGACAAATCAAGTCGACGACAAAAACAAACAGCGCGGTTGAGCAGCGCATTCCGGCCGTGTGCGGCCGTGTGCGGTGGCCGTGTTGTGATGGCGAGCAGGCGCGCGAGGCGAAAGGTCAATGTGAAACTGAACGATAGTGAATCATCTCCGAGTGCCCCCTGCTCCCCCC
>NW_026267799.1:7287-8763 GCF_000697945.3 Frankliniella occidentalis
CGGGGCGGGGCGGGGTGGGGCGACCCGCTGACCTAACCGGATCAAGTGGGTCGGGCCCGGGCGGCGGGGGAGCGATATGCGATTGCGAGCGAGGCGAACTGCAGATGACGATGATGACGGTCATCACCACCTGCTGGTCCAGCAGCGGCAGCAGTAGCGCGGTCCCCGTATTTAGCCGTGCCGCCGCCACGGTGCGTCGTACCGCCGCCCAAGGACAGGGCCCCTGATCGCAGGAAGGTTTCGAAGGAAAGATCGCAGGGCGTGGCGGGGTGGTGGTGGGGTACGGAAGGACCCCCTCGGAGTTAAGAGAGCGATCAGAATAGAGCGAGCCTTGTGTGTCCGAGGCGGGGACGAGCCAGCTGCTGTCCTCCCCGCTGGCGATGCTCGCCGTCAGCGCCGCACCCACGCGTGCGCTCCGCATGGCACTTAAGCCGGTGCCCGGCCCCTCCTCCCAAAAGGCGGCTCCCGATTCAATGAAACGACGCGTTTATTTCGAGTCGTTTCTCGCGCGCATACTGATCCTGCCGCCGTAAGTAGTGGTTGCAGTTTGTGGTTTAGCGCCGCTCCAAGAGGAGGCTCCCCGTGGGAAACTGCTCGCGCGCCTCGGCCGGCGGAGTGGCGGGGTGGGGCGGGGCGGGGAAGAGTGGCGGCGGCGGCGCCGATCCGAAGGCCGAGCTGAAGGAGAGCAGACTGCCCAGCCCAGCCCAGCGCGGAGCTCTACCGGAAGCAGCCTGGCTTTGGCTGACGGAGACCCTAGCCGGCCGGTGTGGCGTTATAGCTTGCTGTTTTACTCAGCGAAGGGCAGGGCCCGGAAGTACGTACCCGCGGGACTCTCGTGGTGCGGCGGTCTGGTGCGTGCAGCCTGGGAGGTAGGCAGCTATAGCACACGGGCGTGGTGTGGCTGCCTACCCCACAGGCTGAGGTGCACGCAGTGTGGCAGCATTAGCTTTGCGGCAACCTCTACCTGCACTTTTTTTCCGCCTCGAACCGAAACACTTTTTGTCCCCGCGACTACTAGGTCAGCTCCGACTCGTTATTCAGCCCTGGGCACGGCCAGCGCCCCGGTCGCGTGAGGACGCCGACGTCCAGAGGGCCTGTGTGACGTGCACCGCGAGCCGAACGGAAAGCAAGGAATGCGGACTTCCTGAACGCGACGTCGTGGTCGCCGAGTTACGACCCCTCGGTGCGGCGGCGGGGCTCCTCCGTCACGGCAGGCCGTCGAAGGAAGGGCCGCGTTCCGCGCAGGGGGTGCGGCGACGGGGAGGGGAGGGGGAGGAGGACGGGGCGCGGGCGCGGCGGCCGCGACCAGCGTGCCCTACATGGCGCTCGCCCGAGCCCAGAGGTACGCTGGTTGCCGGTATGGTGACCCGGCGACGGCGAGCTGCCCGCCTTAGCCGCACTCATGTTCATATTTTCCCATGTCCCCGTATGGGTGACCTCTCCGCGGGGGCGGGGCGGGGCAGGGCGAGGTGGGGC
>NW_026267799.1:8813-13221 GCF_000697945.3 Frankliniella occidentalis
GAGGTGGGGCGGGGTGGGGCAAGGCGGGGTGGGTCGCCGTGAGGACGCCTCAATGAGAGCGCGTAGGAGACACAGGCGCCACGCCCCACAATGCTCTGGGTGTCGAGCCCCCCTAGCCCCGGCGCGCCAGGACGACTCTCTGCGGTCAAAGGGTGCGGGCGCTGCGACCAAGCCCGTGCCCCAATAACAACAACACCTCCACCTCGCTCTGCTCACTCGAAACTGAAGACCTCTTCTCCCTCTCTTTTGTTCCAGGCGCTCGCCGCGGCCTGCCTCGGCCTGCACTACCACAGCTTCACCGACAAGCAGACGTCGTTGATGCTGGCCTCGGCCACCTTCGGCGGCTACCTCATCATCACCGCCGGCGTGTTCGCCGGCCACCTCGCCGGCACCCCCGTCAACAGGCGCATCGTGAGTATAGGGACAGATGCGGCCTCTGCTGTTTGTCCACTCACGCCCCACGCGTGGCGTGCGCCGCCCGGGCGGGCGTCCCGCGCCGAAATAGGCGTAGAGCTCATTCCCGATTCTCCGAACGCGCCCGCCCAGGTTGCTCCAGGACCTTGTCGTAAACCTCGTCCAGGACGGCCTGCTGCTTGCGCCCGGGGCACAACACACTGCTGTGCTCGGCGGCCCACGCGGCGCGTCAGTCAACCTAATTGGAGTGGCTCAGTTGCGGCCGTAAAACTACTAGTCGCTTTGTCGTAAAAAAAAAGAGAAGAAAGGAAATAAGAAGGGGGAGGGTGGGTAATTTTTTCTGCTCGGTACGGCCTGTCGACACGATGGGCCGGTGTGGAGCGCAGTGTGTGGGTGGTGGCGTGTCGCGCAACGACGCCGACCTGACGTTGTATACACTTTCTGTTCGCAGGACATCTACTTCTGCCTGCTGGGCTGCGCGCTCTTCATCGCGTCCGGCTCCCTGGCTGTGGAGTTCTTCCAGAACCTGGGCAAGAGCTCGGTCAGGGACTACGGTCTGGCCAAGGCCGCCCTCGCCATCGTCAACGGCATCATCTTCCTGGTGGACGCCGTGTTCGTGTACCGCGGGGAGTAAGGCGGACCCCAAGCTCGCCAGCAGCCCCGTTCAGTGTCGTTCTCTTTCGGCCCGGCCGATCTGATTTCACATAACAGCCACTCTCACTTTCATTCCTGTCCATCAACTGAAAACCAGTCCTCCACCAGCGAGGAAAGGCAGTGCAAACTGCAGGACCGGCTGCGTTCAACTGGGAGCACGCCCGCTTTCTCTGCGACAGCCGTCTGCAGAAACAGGAGGCAGACATACCCCATGCGTCGGGGATCCCACGAGCGGAGATACCCCCCGTGCGGCTATACCCGCTGGCTCTGATGGCTGGTTCGTGGCTCGGGGTATCGTCTGTGAGTGGTGGACCAATGAGTATTGGCTCTGGCTCCTGGGTTCAAACATTTCCTCAACGTTTTGTAATTGTACCAAAAGTGCTTCATATGTGTGATGTCAGTTTCACCTCCACAATAGTTTTTCATTGTAGACGTTCACATCAAAAGTTTGCACATACATGAAAAACATATTCTGCTATGGCATGAACTATTTTCAACGTTGTTTTAAATTTACATTATGAAATTAATCTCTGTGCTTCAATGAATTTTGCCAGCTTTTGTGATTTCTGTTTGAATTAATTTTTAAAGAGCTCTACGTCACAAAACGGTTACTTTTTAAGATTTTAGCTATAGTGAGTCTCGCACCCGGGTAAATACAAAAGATTCAATGGGCCATGATGATGTGCCTGTAAAACATTATTTATGACTTATTTTTTACTTTTTTAGCTTTACACTTTAATTTATGAACCAAAGTAAAATTTTGAAGCTGTACGTAAATGAAATGAAAAAGAATTTTTATTACTTATTTTGTTACATTATGAAATATTGTTTACCATGAAATTTTTAAGCATAACTTTGAATGATTTTTCTATTGTCTGAATATTTAACACTGTCTTTGTCTTGTAGAAATTAAAAATCAACTTTATACAATAAAGTTACTATGTACATGCTAAACTTAAAACAATTCATCGAGGAGTCTATTATTTCACCTTCCATCTCATGAAGATGGTAATTTTGCATCTGGTTGCTTTCACGAATGATGGTCTGGTACGAAGTCGGCTATACTCCACGCACTGAAGAACGTTACTACATGCAGATGTACTCCCTGCTTCACCACACCAGAGGGCGCACATATCATGCCAATGAACTAACTCGGCCATATTCCATCATCGACACATTCATATGCAATTTTTTCATGTCGTATCAGAACATTTGATATTTCACCTCTTGCATTCCCTGTGTACGTTCATAGCAAACAATAACCCATAGCTAATTGGGTGCGAATAACCAATGTAGGGCCTATTGCCCATCCCAAAACTATTACGACTGTCAGATGTTTTTGTTTGCCGTGCCGAACACAACGGACCAAAACAACAAGTGTGCAGCAGCGTGCCGGATGTCGTGTGTGGAGCTGTTGAGCTGCTGAGCGAGACTCACCGATACTTTCTGGATAATTGTTGTGCCTGGGCTTCTTGCTTCTTGTTATCCGAGGACTACCGACTTGCTCCTCCGCGCCATTCGGAGATTGCCTGCCAGGTCTGGTGAGTGAAATCAGCGAAGTCTCAAAGTCTCAAGTGTTAGTTGAGCTAGAGGTAGATTCACTGAGCCGAAATCAACATGGCGGCCAGAGTGAAGGGTAACATCAAATCAAAAGCTTCAAAGAAATTGCGTGACCCAAGATCAAAGAGACAAGTTCATTCCGATATTTCGTTTCCGCGTGAAAACCTGACTGGTTTTCCCATTCCTTTCCAAATCTCTGACGGGAAAACTTTGTGGCTCAGGGGGTGGGAGTCGCGAGAGGTGGGAGCAGCGCGAAAATAGGAATGGGGAGAGTGGAGACACGGGGCTCGGGGACCTGACTCGCGGGAGCCTGAGAGACAGGAGGTATTTGTCACTGTCTGGAAATCATTATGAAATGTCACTGGCAAACAAGCCAAGTGCGGGACGGGGCCCGGGTCGGGCACGCCAGCTCACCTATCATTTCCCACCCCTGTCGACCCCCCTGCTCCCCCCCCCCCTTACCCCACGGCGGCCCCTCTCACCGAGGGACCCCAGGAGAGAGAGAGGACGACCCGAGTTCCACTTCTGCGGAGCGTTGTCGCCCCTGGGTTATGACAACTAAAACAGAACAAAGCAAAAACAAACGTTTTGGTCCCTAATTGCGTCAACGGCCCCGCCCCCTCGGGCCGCCCCCTCGGGCCGCGCCGCACGGCACTGCTGTCGCGCTGTCGCTCGCGCCCCCCCGCCGAGCACAGCCGCTACACTGTCCGTGACAAGGAGCCGCGGGAAACGTTTGAAATGAAATCGATTTCATGTGCTCTCGTATTGCTGTCAGGTGGGTGGGAGCGCGGCGCTCTCGATATGCAACTCTCGGAGGTAATGGCAATTTTCGAATCGAATGAGGTAAAGTGACGACCATATCATGATAGCGCACTGGTGGTGGTGGTGGGAGGGGGGGGGGGTGACCCCTCCTTTTCTCAGCCCGCTCGTTCCGCGGGCACCGCGGCGGGGGTCGGGTCGGTATTCAGTGGGAGGAGTTTCACTTGATGAGCAGCGAATTTCTTTCTCTCCCCCCCCCCCTTTCCAGTCGTCCACTGTTTGCTCTTCCCAGCTCCGCCCCCCTCCTGCCCCGCGGTCAAGATCTTCATCACGAGTTGACAAATGCGCGACATGAACGCGGAGTAATGACCCAGGGCTGCCGTGGGGGGCGTGGCGTGGCGGGGCGTGGCGGGGCGTGGTGGAGCCCTCCTCAGGGCGTCGGCCGCAGCAATTAATATGGCACCTCCCTGATAGCGCCCCGCCCCGCCACGCCGCTCCAGAGACCGCGAATCATTTAGACCGCCCCGCGCTGCCACCTCGGGGGCGTAACCCCGGAAATAATAAGAGCGGTAATGATGATGTATTCTCGCCATTTCCCACGCCACTCTAAAATGTGGCTATGAAAAAAAAAGTATAAAAGCAAGAACTAGGCTATGCCCGTAAAGCTGGCGTGCAATTTTTTTTTTTTAATTTTTCTTTTCACCGATTGCGGTATCCTTCCTTATGGACTGGCGTTTCTTTATTTGAGGTTTATAGTGAAATTTTCGGGTTGGGCTCGAAGAAGTTAATCGAGAGAGTTCCGCTTCAATTAGAGCATGGTCGATGGCCGAGACGCCCGGGCGGGCCGCCTGCCGCTGACCGGAAGTGGGCAGGGCGACCACCGACGCGCCGTTTCCTGTGGTCGGCACTCCCGCTGCGACCGCCGAGTGGTGTGCGGGCGAGGCGCGGCTCCCATTGGCCGGGTGGCCCGGTGACAAAAATGGGAGGCAGAGAAAGAGAGAGGGAAGAGAGAGAGGGGGGG
>NW_026267799.1:20053-20584 GCF_000697945.3 Frankliniella occidentalis
GGGGGGGGGTCATTACCGACCGTGCGAGGGAGGGACGGAGAGAGAGAGGAGATTCCGCCGCAAGGAATTGATTCCCTTTAGAATGTCGCCCCCTCCTCCCAACCCCGCGACGCCCCATCCTCGGACAGTTGATTTCGAGAGGATCTGCCTATTACCCCTCCCCCCCCTATCTTTCCACTCCCTCTCCCTGGTGCCCCCTTACCCACAGCAGCGCCCCGCACCCGCTTTCCGCCGTGTTTAAGTTTTAAAAGGCGGCGCGTTTCTCGCGTTTTCCTCTTTTTCGGGCCTCACGGAGCGGAAGTGTCGATATCGAGGAGGGGAGGGGGCACGGCTGGGACGGTCTGATCAGAATATTAACTCAGACGCCCCACGCGTCAAAGTCGTTTCTTTCTTCTTTTTTTTGCGCTCTCCGCGAAAATGTTGCAATTTTCTGTTGGGAAGTAGGGTGAGGTGCCCTAATGTGGCCACTGTCCATTGATGGCCACTTTTCTCGATTTCCAGAAAATCTGGTCACTTTACAATCTTGGCCTT
>NW_026267799.1:21879-23006 GCF_000697945.3 Frankliniella occidentalis
GGGTGCTGCGCAGTGCCGTGAAATTTGCTGAACCCGCAGCATTTGAGCTCAGCAGAGGGAGTGCGCGGATCACACGCGAAATAGGACGTTTGCTGGTTCATCAAAATGTTTGCTAATTTGGTGAAAGCAAAAGTTTTTTTGATGGATTTATGCTAGTTGCCAGGAATTATAAACTTTTTTGCTAAAATAGCCAAGCTGATAAGTTCGGCTTATTTGAAGTTTTGTCACTGTTTTGGTTTTCGAGCCGGCAACTTTTGCTGTTTCTGTACCGTGTGTCTGTCTATTCGTCACCGATGTCTGTATACACTGTAAAAAGCTTGCAAAGAACTATTCTCTTTGCATTGCAAAGAATTTTCAAGAGTTGTAAAATGCTTTGCATTGCGAACTAAATCCTTCACATTGCGAAGTACTTCTTTGCACCTTCCGAAGAAAATCGTTCGTAACGCTGCAAAGAATTAGCTCCTAACCTTGCAAACCATTTCTTCGCAACTTACGAAGAAATTAGTTTGCAATGCAAAGAAAATAGTTTGCAATGCAAACTTCCTTACAATGCTTGAAAATTCTTTGCAAGAGTTTTGCAGTGTAGTATAACTTTTTGTTGCATTAGTGCGTAACGACGGTTTTCTTTCATTTCAGTCATCAGATGAAAAGCAAGTACCCACACGGATCCACCTGAGCCTCAAGCACTATGCCCGTGAAATGTCAGGTGTGTGGAAAGGAGTTCGGTACCTCACGCCGGCTAGAGCAACATATGCGCTTCCACACAGGAGAGAAGCCATTCGAGTGCAGCGTGTGCCTGAAGAAATTTGCAGAATCTGGCACTCTGACGAAACACATCCGAACCCACACAGGAGAGAGAGAGAAGCCATTCGAGTGCAGCGTGTGTCTGAAGAAATTCTCAGACTCCGGCCGTCTGACGATACACCTCCGAACCCACACAGGAGAGAAGCCCTTCGAGTGCAGCGTGTGCCTGAAGAAATTCGCAGTATCTTCCAGTCTGAAGACACACCTCCGAATCCACACAGGAGAGAGAGAGAAGCCATTCGAGTGCAGCGTGTGTCTGAAGAAATTCTCAGACTCCGGCCGTCTGAAGATACACGCCCGAATCCACACAGGAGAGAAGCCAT
>NW_026267799.1:27711-28460 GCF_000697945.3 Frankliniella occidentalis
CGTGTGCCTGAAGAAATTCGCAGAATCTGGCACTCTGACGAAACACATCCGAACCCACACAGGAGAGAACCCATTCGAGTGCAGCGTGTGCC
Source organism: Frankliniella occidentalis (assembly GCF_000697945.3). Taxonomy (NCBI): domain Eukaryota; kingdom Metazoa; phylum Arthropoda; class Insecta; order Thysanoptera; family Thripidae; genus Frankliniella; species Frankliniella occidentalis. The sequence goes on from NW_026267799.1 coordinate 27,804, forward strand.
TGAAGAAATTTGCAGAATCTGGCGATCTCACGAAACACCTCCGAACCCACACAGGAGAGAACCCATTCGAGTGCAGCGTGTGCCTGAAGAAATTTGCAGTATCTGGCAATCTGACGAAACACCTCCGAACCCACACAGGAGAGAAGCCGTTCGAGTGCAGCGTGTGTCTGAAGAAATTCGCAGAATCTGGCCAACTGAAGAAACATCTCCGAACCCACACAGGAGAGAAGCCGTTCGAGTGCAGCGTGTGTCTGAAGAATTTCTCAGTATCTGACCAACTGAAGAAACACCTCCGAACCCACACAGGAGAGAAGCCATACGAGTGCAGCGTGTGTCTGAAGAAATTCTCAGCATCTGGCCATCTGACGATACACCTCCGAACCCACACAGGAGAGAAGCCTGAAGAAATTTGCAGAATCTGGCGATCTCACGAAACACCTCCGAACCCACACAGGAGAGAACCCATTCGAGTGCAGCGTGTGCCTGAAGAAATTTGCAGTATCTGGCAATCTGACGAAACACCTCCGAACCCACACAGGAGAGAAGCCGTTCGAGTGCAGCGTGTGTCTGAAGAAATTCGCAGAATCTGGCCAACTGAAGAAACATCTCCGAACCCACACAGGAGAGAAGCCGTTCGAGTGCAGCGTGTGTCTGAAG
>NW_026267799.1:32397-33146 GCF_000697945.3 Frankliniella occidentalis
GGGGGGGGCGCCATTGTGCGCGATTAGAATCACCGCTGGTCGCCGCGTCCTGCGGAAGGTGGGCGCCTAATGACGTGGCGGTGATGGCGCCGCGGCCCGCGATAGAAGGGGGCGTGGCCGCGGAGTAATGACCGTCCACACGGCGAGGACGGCGACGGGCAGGGGCTGAGGACGGCGACGGACAGGGCCCCGAGGACGGCGACGACGGGCAGGGGCTTAGGACCGCGAGGGAGGAATTGTAAGGACGAGCAGACCCTCATTGTTGTCAACAAGGAAAACGGCCAGAAAACGGCGCTATACACGCAGTCGATCATGAAGCAGGCCCTCATGAGGACGCGAGACGTTGAGGACGCGAAGCAGGAGCCGGACGAGACTGTTGAGTGTGAGGCCGACATCCGATATGAGGTAAGTTAGAATGTTGACTACTTGACGAGGGAGGTGCAGGCAAGAGGAGGAGGAGGTTCCTCCCTGATGAGGACGACGGCGCTGAGGGAGGCGTGGCCGGCCTCGTGGTCCGCGCGGATGAAGTTATCAAGGTGCGCGGCGACATGGCGGAGAAAGGAAACAGACAAAAAAATAAAAATAAAGGTGGAATAGATGTTATTCACGTACGCGTTGGCGTGTAATTAATTGGACCGGTGATGCTCATTAGGCGCACGACTAATTATTTTGGCATTAGCATTCGTCATGCGGTAACGAGAGGTTCGCTTGTCTCTCTCGTCATCTGATAAGAAGTGTGTGGGGGGGGG
>NW_026267800.1:0-7531 GCF_000697945.3 Frankliniella occidentalis
AATATACAGCTCCTTCCTTTATAACTTGTTTAATTTCCTATCTAAGTCTACCACGAGCAACAGATTTTGATAGTTTTCTTCAATCTTGCACATAGGACTGTAGTCTTTTGAAAGGGCTACTCCCCTCTCAGCAATTTCATTCGTGACTTTTAAACTATCTACAACGTCTTTAGCAGCAGTAAAGGTCCTTGTATCTTTCCATTCACTAGCAGGGCTATGGAGAAAATCTGATGACAAGCTCAAAGTTTCAAAAAAACTCTTTGAATCAGTTGTGATTAGGTCTGCCAGTTGGGTGGTTTCTTCGATGTCTTTCGGACTTCTACGCCAACGATGATTTTTCTTACTTGGTTGATGTTGTGGTTCTAAGATCGCTTTCGCGATGAGGTCCTTTTCGTCGTTTGGTACTTGGTCGTCAAAGAGCGCCAGGGGTATTAGCCGGTCGGAAAGGTACCACAAAGCTCCCTCAAGCTTGTGCAGAGCAGCAGCTGCCTCTGCCTGAAGAGATCCTCCCTGTGAATAAAATCATCGAAATGGTATTAGTTAATGAAACAGAAGGAAAATTAAACTTGGAATGTGCAGATATGTCTTTGGTATTGACTTACTTTCGCCAATAAACGCAATTCCTTAAGGAGATTCAGATCTTCTCTTGGACTGATCGCTGCAATAGTTGACGCACTAAACCAACGTTTAATGTAAACGTTGACTCCAAAAATGCACAACTGCCTGAGTCCAGTCTCTTGATCTGCTGTCAGTGGAAACTGGCCTCTAAACATCCAGGTCTTGAATGCATATATAAGATACATCATCCATCTTGCCTTGCTAAGGGCGCCTGGTTTTGTAAATTTGGCCCCTCCTTCAGGTATTTCGCCAGAAAAGAGCAATGTCAGATGAAGCAATTCTCTGTAATCATCCCTTGGCTGAAATTCCTGTAGCAAGAAATATTTTTAATTTCTAAGTCTATGCAGCTAGCAAAACAAAAAACTAAAACAAAAATATTTACCTGTAGCTGGTTGTTTGCAAAATTAATGATGTCTTGCCGGGTTGGCTCTATTGCTGCCCAGACATTTTCATCTGATGGCCCATCCTGGTAGGAAGTCATGTCTAATTTTGGCCAAAAGTCCTTGAACTTTTTGAATAAAGCGACCTCAGGAGACTGTGAAGGGCCGGTACTCAAAACAGCTACTCCCTCTAGCAATGTTTCATAGACATGCCTCCGGCAAGCTAGGTACAGCAGGTCTTTTTCGAGTTTCGCTTCTAAGTAGTGGATCGCACCCTTCCTCCACCCACTCACTGAGTTGGTGGTGTCACCAGAGACACACTTTACCTAATAATAAAATAAATTTATTACTAAATAGTATAACAAAACAAAGGACTCATTAAATAGTCTAAATCTTACCTGTGATGCAATACCCCATTGCACCAGTAATTTATGAACTGCAGTTGCCTGATCTTCACCTCGACCGGATTTTAATGCTGGAGCGCCAAGCAACTGGTCAGTGGAAGCTGGCCCGGTCACAAGAACAGGAAACCTTTCAATATCATGGGTGTTTGTCAAATTTTTCATTTTCTTAGAATCGAAATGCACTGTGAGTTGTTCTGGTGGCACGAAATCTGTCATTATTGCCTTGGCAATTTTGCTTCGAGTTTTCACCCTTATTCTGTAGACAGTTGATAAACTAGTTGAAGGTACATTCTCTTGAGTATTAGCGGTAGCTAGAGCGGTGCGCAAAATATGAGCAGCACCTCTATGACTCGTTTTTACCCTATCCAAAGTTGGTACCATCGGCGAAACATTTTGCTTCTTTTTTGGGGGGGCACTGCTGCTTGATCCAGATGTCTTTTCAGAAGGGCAAGTACTATCAGAGCTATCTGTACACATGGTTTGAAAAACAAGACTCCTTGGCCTCAGGGTCATACCCCCGGAACTAGTGCTCGGTAGTGGCGTTAAATGGTCCTCTAAAGGCTGTACAGGGTGTCTTTCCCGATTATTGCTTGTAGTTGGTGTACTTTCTAAAACACTCTTGAATAGTGTCGTAGGAGTCTTACGAGCGTCCAGTAGAAATTGTTTTACAATAGTTGGTAAAGTGTCTTCTGTTGATTGTTTAGCTATGTCAAAGATGCTGTCTAGCTCTTTGCTGAACTCGGTCTCTGTACGTCTCTGGTGTTCTGATGTCTTAAGTTTGCTTTTACAGAGAGTCAGATATCTTAAATGGAACTTGTCGAGTTTTGCTTTTGCCTTATGACTATCTATAAGCGTCTGGTCAGAAAACCCAATGCTTGTCCAAACCTGTCTGGCTTCAGCAACAACTAAAGATAAACATTCATCCTTTGTACGCCTTTCCGGACCCTCTGAATCCGACTTCAGTAGATACTGCAAGTACCGTAACGAATCCTTAAGAGATGGGACTTTCTTACCCTTTGCAGTTCTTTCGGCAGGCACCAAACTAGTGGATGGTTCCCCTAAAAGATACATGCTGGCCAATCTTACTAGTAAAAGAAACAAGTATCTGCAACAAGATTAAAACACAATGAAATGCTGCGTAGGTAGAAATTACTTGAAGAAAGACGGCAATAAAAAAATAATTACCTCTAGGTGTGCCTAAAGAAATTTTATAGACCTAACACGAAATGAGATGAGACAAGTAGATATATCTGCTCCTGCAAACAATAGTAGATTACATGTTAATATAGAAAAGCAAACCGTACCAACCTTTCGACACGACCCAAAACGCAAAAAAAAACCAAAAGATTGAGTCAGAACATCTGTTTTATAAAATAAATCGTAGCGCGAAAATAAGCTGTCATACAAGGACACGTCGGATGCAACAACACACTTGTTTTGTGCCGCAAAAAAGTCTTAGGTGAACTTGACACTCGAGCATTAGTTCGAAAAATAATATTTAGCAGCTCCTGGAAGTTCGGCAAACCATCAAATCACACAGTGGCAGTCCGCAGACATGAAGAACACACTACCTGACCATACATCACCCTGTACACCCGATATTGCTCACGAAAATGTCGAAAAATAGCACCAAATTGCTGATTTTAGCGTGTTTCATGCTTTTATTTCCCTCTAGGAGCCACAAAAGTAATCAGATCGGGTGTTCTCGGGTATATTCTGAACCGTACTAATCAGAAGAAGCGTTTAGAGCTTTGAACGGCGCAAATCGGCCAATTTTTGACAAAGTTACAATGTGCTAAAGAGAACTTTCGAAAAGCTGAACTTTGAGGGACCGGCGCACTCCCTAATTTTGAGAATTTGGCAAAACCAAAAAAATGGTATAAACTTATTTTCGATAAAGAATCGACTCTGGGGTGGCGCCGGATTCCATCGAAATTTTTTTTTCAAAGTGAAACGCCCTAATGGCGCAGACCCATGTGTGTTTTGTGTGGCCACGTTGGGTTCTCATCCCCGCAAGCTTGCGGTTGGTCAGGGTGCTGAGGTCCTCGAGCAGGGGCAGGGCGGACCCAGAGGCCCCGCCGGCCCCAAGGCCGCGACGAGCAGCAGCAGCAGGATCGATAGACTTGCCCGCCTCCCACTCTCCCGGGGCGCAGCGGGGCGGGGGTGACCCGGGGGCGGCAGCGCTCGGCGCCGGAGACGTGCTCGTGGTGCCACAAGTGCAACACACAGGCCGACATACCCATCGTCGCAAACCTTAGCCACGGAAACTTTGGTTCTCACCGTGGTGAAAGTAACCTCGATCCCCACCGTGTCGACTGAAGTCACCGCGAGGGTCAGCATGAGTTGTACGCAGATTTGCCTGTCATTGCCTCCGGCTATAGCTCAGTTAAATACTGAGCCAAAACTGTCCTGTTTCCGATATTTTATAAATTTCAGCGTAATTTAAATATAAAGTGCGCCACACACCACCACGCACGTCACGTACACAGAATATGGTTTCATGAAATTCATGGAGAATGAACTTTAAGCGGTTTTCCATTGCCTTATGGGAATTTTCCCCTTGAATCAGTAAAATCTCATTGAGTCAAGATAAAAATTCAGGCGTATTTTCTTTCCATTGAATCAACGGAACCGTTTTCTGGGTGCAAGGGCAACAACAGATGACAGCAATTTTGCCTTCCACTCTGGACACAGTTCCACAGATACCCCTCGTGTTGGGGGCAGGAGTTTTTTTTCCTACCTGTCCCACGAGAGAGTGTGTGGGTGTTGGGGGGTTCGGTGGGGAGGAGGAGGCAGTTTGGCTGATCTGGTGAGCGGGAGCGGCCCGATGCGCCCCGCTCTGAATGTCGCTTGACCGGAATAAATGATTCATCATCCTTATTTCCCCCGAGGCTGCGCGCAACTCCCCCGCACCCCTATCCTTCCCCTCCACTGGCTCACATCGCTTCCCCCTCTTTTTTTTTGACAATTCCAGTCCGCTGTTTTTCCCCTCGCTCTTTTCAACGTCTTCGACTTTGCTTTCCATGAATAATTGACCAATTGACATTCAATGAGTAGAAGTAGTGCGCACCAAATGGGCAAGGACAATTAGGTGCCACGGAAGGTAACGTTTAATAAGCATTTTTTTTTTCATAAATTGGAAAATTTAAGAGGGACACTGGTACGCACTAGCTTATGTGTCCCCAACAAACGATTGCAAAGAATAGGTTCAAACTGCAAACAATTTTGAAGAATTGCAGTACGAAGTAGTTCTTTGCAAGCTTGCAAACTACTTTGTTTTTGGAATAGGAACACATTTTTTGTATAGATTCAGCCATGGTAAAAAGGACTTCTTCGCAATACGATCAATTGCAACGCACCTTTTAAAAATTGTACGAAACATACATTACGAGTGCTGCAGTAAATTTCTGCGCACATCACTATCAGTCGTGGTTTAAAGTCCGCCGGACGGAGGGGGCAATTTGCTTTGGGTTGCCTACTTTCAGGAGTTTCGTAGAACAAACTGCCTGCCTACCCTAGGAGGTGACCGGGGGGAGGGGGGGGGGTGCCCCTTTATCCCCCCCCCCAGCAACAAAAAATAAAGAAACTAACAAAAACTCGCCTTATCATTAGCCTCGAGGTGTTGTGGTGTTTTGTGTGTTAGGCTGCGCCGCGGTTATAGTTCGCAGTAAGATCCCTCATGTTGGACGTCATCATGAACCTCAGGCCGGGGGCCTGGAGCTGGCGGGGGTCACGGAGGGGCAGGGAGGCAACGGAGAAGCGAGGCGGGCGCCTCGGTGGCGCGTGCTGTCTCCCCATCCGCCCCCCGGTGATCCCTTCCCATAACTTTCGTCGTACAAGAAACCCCCTTTTCCCTGTACCCCTCCGGAGACGAGCCCGGGTCAGATGCCTTGGGAGACACTACGGGGTCGGAGCCCACCCTCAACATCCCGCGTCCCAACAGGCTAAGAGTTGGAGCCCTTACCATCGGCAGCAGAATGAAGCCAGGAAGTGAGAGAGAGACAGAGAAGCACGGATGTGAATTTGAAGAGCTTGTGCCGTGTGTGCTTGTGTGACAAATGAACTGTGCATTTGGATATTTGTATGATTGTGAGAGTGTCGTGTTAATTTTGCATAACGCTATGTGCGTGTCCTTTGTCCTGTGTTGGAATAATTATCTAAATTGATCATATTGGACTACCTTTTCATTCCAAATCCCATTCGAACACCTTAAATTAATCTCAGTAACTTAAGATTGAACAAAACACACCTCAGGGTATTGGTTGACGGGTCATCCCATCAAAAATAGTTATGTCTCATTTATATTTTTTTCAAAGTTGTTTAAATTCACCCCCCGTCAACAACATTTTATTTACAAGCACATGGGAATTCTCACAAACAATTATTTTCCTTACTAACCATTTGTACACGTGAATAAAGTGAAGAATAAGTTATTTGCATTACAAAGCAGAGGTTGCATTAGCTACCATACAGTCCTTTGTTTGTATCATTTTTGTCTTTCATTTTTTGGAAGATGTCACTAATTTTATTGAGAGTAGCCCTGAGTACTGGTCATCCCCCATCCGCCCACTCCCCTTCCTGGGTCCGCCTGGCTCGCACTGCCAAACGGAAGTAGAGTGTCCTCCGCCCGGAAGCGAGAACCCTCGTTGGGTGGGTTGCGTCGCGCAGCCGGAAGTTTGACTGGGAGTGCGAGAGAGGAGGCGGTGCAGGATGTGGGGGAAAGCGTCAACGGGACTTCCACCTTACGGTTTCAATTCTTTGCACACAGCACTGTAACAAATGTTTAGTTTTAATACTCGTGCTATAAGTGTGCGAATGTCACTTACTTATAAAGTTTCACACAATTCGTCTAGTCTTAGGAACATAATTAAATCCGGCCTGGCAGGATTTGCATGAGAACGTACCCTTTGTCATATTTGACTTTTAACAAACACGTTTCCATTGTTAGAAACGACATCTCTTTTGACAGTGCCAGGTAGACGAGGTGTGTTGACAATGACAAAACAAGGGCACACCTGCTAATAAAGCGCCATGGCGGCCAGTAGCGCCTTTGTAAAGGCACTATTTGAATAAGTCTTTTAAAAGGCATAAGGCAGCACCTTTGTTTCAGTGGAATGTCTTCTTCAGTTTTCCAGCAGTGTTACTTTGCTGTTTTTTTCCCATCCACAGAAGCGCTATGCTGGGCTGTGCGGGCGCAATCCCTTCACCCATTAGCTCCTCATGGCCACCCCACCCCTTGTCCCACAACAGCCACACCCGCGCCCAACTGGGAAATGAAAATTCGCTTTCATGTCGGGGAAAAACTCTTGTGAACGTCACATATTGCAGCGATGGTGAGAGTGTGGAATGAGGGGAAAGGGGTGGTGGGGTGAAATTGTGTCGGCTGCTGGCCACAACTCAGAGTCGCTTGGGAAAATACGGACTTCTTTGGTTTACTGTTGTTATCAACATTGAAAAAGTAAGAGGTTCTAAAACTGAAACATGTTTAACGAGGGGGCCACCACTTCAATTTAGGATGTATACAGGATTACGTTATTACAGGGATTACGCGTGAATTTTGGGAGATTACACATTAATTTTGTTGAATTTCTGGATCTAAAACCATTAAATTTGGACAATAAGATGAAATTTAGTGATATGAGTGATAGTTTAAAATTTGGTCAAGTATTTCACGGATTACATAAGGATTACATAGGGATTACACCCTCATCTGTACACAGGATTACGCGAGTGGCGGCCCCTCGATGTTTGATAAGTGATGTAACTTCAAAAAAACACATTTTAGTGGAATAAAAAAAGGATATAAAATACAACAAAACCTTCGATACACTCTACATGTATAGGAAAAATATTTTTAATTTCTTGCGTATAGAAGATAAACATCCTCATCCATAAGGCTCATCCTTAAGAAACATCGTCAAAAACTTTCCTTCAGTTTATTTTAAGATCCTTTTTTTGCACTTATTCCTCTTTTCATTGTGTTCCTTCTCATTCCTCTGCACAGGTGCGCACGGGGATGGTGACGGTGTCGGACGGCAAGTCACGGCCGCAGCCCATGCGACTGCACCTCAGCCTGGACACGCTCAGCCTCCAGCGGGAGGAGGTGGACAACAGCGAGCACAAGCCCGC
>NW_026267800.1:8021-9036 GCF_000697945.3 Frankliniella occidentalis
CGTACAATAATATACAAGCCCTAACGTCGCCGGAGCTTATGCACGGTCGTCCTCGACCGACAATTACTAAAAGACTAAAGACTTTAAAGGGCCGCAGAATTTACAAAAATGAAAACTATACGAGTTTGATCCAAGACCATAGCCTTACAAAGTACCTCTAATCGACTAAAAATAAAGTTTTAACCTTTTCAATGCAAATACAATACAGTACCATGCAATAACAAGGCGGGAACGTACCGTGTTCCATTTCTTATTTTGATACACTATAGAGAAACATAGGATGCACTGTTACTTTCCTTAAAGTAATACACAAACTTTTTATAACGATGCAAGGTGGTAACTTGACTCAATTTAGTCTCACCTAGAATAAATTTTACCGTTCACTATGCATAATGCATTATACAATTTCAAACTTTAAAGAACATTTCCAAGACTGATGCAATTTACATGTACACAAAAGTAAGTATTACTTAACACTCGAAGTATTCAAGCATGACCATGGTGTACAACACATTTTTCTTTATCCCAGGCGCAGTCTGCTGTTAAATACAATTTCTGAAAGTGAAACTGACGAATAGCGCAACAATAATGAAACCTGTAAAAAAAGAAATATTAAGTATTTTCAATGGTTGCGACACAAACGCTTGTCCACAGACGAATAATACCGAGAGGTCTTACGAAACAAGTTAAGAAAGATAGTCAGAATTTACAACAGAAAACGGCTGACAAGCGTCAGCAGCAGCAGATCACACGACATGCACTCAAGTCCCAGTCACACGCAACACCTGCACATCACAGTAAAGTTTTAGGGCACTGCTTTCTCAAGGTGCTCAGCAGTTGAAGTCCCTTTTGCACTAAGCGCGCGAAACGCACACCCTGGTTGTTGTCCAATTTGTTGCCCAAGTTGTTGTTGGTTAGCGGCGGGTGTGGACGTGGTACACTGGTGGGCCACTAGGGCGCACCCAGTGCACCGCAGCGTCTCCGCCCGGCTGGCACAGCTGATGCATCAATGCGG
>NW_026267800.1:9086-9434 GCF_000697945.3 Frankliniella occidentalis
ATTTTGAAGTGCAGATGCTGATGCGATTGATGTGAAATTGAAGATGGTTTATTATAGGCAACAAGGGTGCCTCAAAATTTCTATCTTTTTTTTTTTTTGGTGAGATTATTCTCTGTGTGCTCAACAAACAAATATTTTAGGCACATTTTTTGCCTTACTAGCGTTAAACAGTAAACGCACACATGCGCAAGAATTGCGCAAAAATTTGTCAAAAAATAAAAATAAAGGAAAGTATGAGACAGGGTGCTATTAATAGGAAAAGCACTCACCATTAGTAACGCGTATTAATGTTGGGTGAACAAGCGAGGATTTCGCGGGGATGGCCGCGGGAAGGTGCCGGACTCGCAA
>NW_026267800.1:15014-16569 GCF_000697945.3 Frankliniella occidentalis
AAAGGGCGGCGGGATTCCCATCTTTGGGGGAGAACCGGCGCGTGGATTGTCGGCCTGTCTGTCTTTCCCGTTAGATCGTGTACTTGTGTGATTCACACGCGGATTTATTCCATGTGGAGCCCTGCGTGTTGTGCTTGGTCCCCGTGCACCGCGCGTGGGTGCCAACTGCTGACCAGGTGGTCGCAGGCAGGGCGCCCGCGTCGCACCTTTTGACGCTACGACCGGTAGCGGCACGAGCGGGTCAGAGGTAGTACAGGTGGGAGGGGGGGTTAGTAGGGGAGAAATAGGGCGCGAACGCACCGCTGCCGCATAAGACGGTTTGTCCTGTTGCAAATATGGGTGGAAGGGAGCGAAATACCAGCGTTTCTTACAACTGACACCTTTTAAATACAAGGTAAATCTAGGATTTAGTCCTGAGTAACGCCGTGCTCCATTTTCTGTGTGCAACTCAATTCGCCAATTCAATGCTTCTGACATAGCTTTTACCTCACACAGTCCTGGGGACAAACCCTGTCTAATCATTAACTGATAATACTTTTTACTAGAGTAAATCCCCATTGTTAAAAGCACCATTTTGCGGTAATATTTCCATTGATGTATGACAAAATTGACTACCTTGTGACGCAACGTCTGCGCCTGCCTTTCATCGGCAAAGTACAAACGTGCCGCGGAGGCAAACAAACACTCGTTGGAGCGGGTGGGCATTGGGGTAATGTCTTTGAAGGGGCGGGGGTAAGGAGGCGGGAGCTCGACGGCTTCTATTGAACCAATGAGAGCCCCCTGCTGGTCATCACTATCGTAACTGTCCGACTGACTTTCGGAATCGTATCCTTGTGACTGCCAATCCCTGAAATTATTTTCCATAGGAAACTGGTTGGCCTGATTGAGATTATCACATTGGTAGATATTACGAGGTCCCGGGGAAATGTCACGCATATGACCTCGCAATGGGCTTAGGTCATACTCCTTGTCGCGGTTGTACTCCTGTGACTGGCACTCGTCATCACGATAATACTGCTTGCCACGGCAGTACCCTCGCGATTCCGACCCGTCACGTGACTCGCACCTAAACTGACCCTTGTGATCATCTCTCTGGTAATAATTGCCGCGTGGACCCGGAGAAGTGTCGCGGATATAGTTTCGCGAGACTAAGCGCTCCCGCGATTCGTAGTACCGCCTGCTTTGGTGACCCTGTGTTGTGTTTACTGTGTAAATGTCTGTGACCGCACTGGCCGATGGCTGCGCACTCAATATGAGTGCCTTCAGCTGATCGATCAGCTGATTGAGCTGATCGATCCGATCGGTGGCTGATGCCGTGACGGAGTCTACCTTTCTATCTGACTCTACCTTTCGAGTTATAGTTACTGGAGCCAGAATTGTTGACACCGTGTCTTGTGTGTCTAGGACATGGAGACAATTTTCTAGTGCTGTGGTTGTGTGCGTGCGTGCTAATGCTTTCTGAAAACTGTCTAGCTGAATTACCTTTTCTAGAAAAGTTTCCTGTGAGTTGTAATCAGAAGGACGGAGTGCTGTTGCCAAATGCAGCGGAAGCCCG
>NW_026267800.1:16823-17124 GCF_000697945.3 Frankliniella occidentalis
CATCCTCCCTGGTATCTGCCTGCTGCGGCGGGGGTGGGGGAGGGGAAAGAGGTGGGGTAGGAGAGGTAGGGGGCGAGCGGGCTCTATCGCATTCGACGATACAGGTGCGCTTACTGCGCGGGCTGTAGCGTTTGACATGGTCGTCATCTAACGTTCGCTTGAACGAGGCTGATTCACTGTGGGCCTTGCCCGTTAGTGGTGCCAAATAATTATTTTCACACAATAGGGGTGTGGTGGGTTGAGCGGGGAGGCGTGGCCTCCTCACCCGAGTGTCATTTTTAGGCTGGGTGAGGGTGGGGGT
>NW_026267800.1:17174-17424 GCF_000697945.3 Frankliniella occidentalis
TAAAAATAAAGGAAAGTATGAGACAGGGTGCTATTAATAGGAAAAGCAGTCACCATTAGTAACGCGTATTAATGTTGGGTGAACAAGCGAGGGTTTCGCGGGGATGGCCGCGGGAAGGTGCCGGACTCGCAACGTTGAGCGGTCAATTGAGTACAACACCTTACATCCGGGCTGAACACGAACTCATGCAAACGTAAAACACAAACATGCGACGAAGTAATTCGCATTTTCTGAGCTGGAGGAACACGAC
>NW_026267800.1:21949-22748 GCF_000697945.3 Frankliniella occidentalis
CGGGCTCTATCGCATTCGACGATACAGGTGCGCTTACTGCGCGGGCTGTAGCGTTTGACATGGCCGTCGTCTAACGTTCGCTTGAACGAGGCTGATTCCCTGTGGGTCTTGCCTGTTAGTGGCGCCGAATAATTATTTTCACACAATAGGGGTGTGGTGGGTCGAGCGGGGAGGCGGGGCCTCCTCACCCGAGTGTCATGCGGGAGCTCCTCGACTTGTTTTCCTATTCCTCTTACTGTGCGCCATGCTGGTTTCCGCGGCAGTTTGTTTATGCTAGAAAAGTCGTGGTCAGTGGGGCCCGCGGAAGGGCATGGTTCCTCGTCAAGGATGTTGTATCTGTTAAAGGAAACAAAGGACGGGGGGATTCCTGTGTTTGGGGGAGAACCGGCACGTGGATTGTCGGCCTCTCGGTCTTCCCCGTTAGATCGTGAACTTGTGTGATTCACCCGAGGATTTATTCTGTGTGGAGCCCTGCGTGTTATGCCTGGTCCCCGTGCACCGCGCGTGGGTGCCAACTGCTGACCAGGTGGTCGCAGGCAGGGCGCCCGCGTCGCACTTTTTGACGCTACGGCCGGTAGCGGCACGAGCGGGTCAGAGGTACAGGTGGGAGGGGGGGTTAGTAGGGGAGAAATAGGGCGCGAACGCACCGTTGCCGCATAAGACGGCTTGTCCTGTTGCAAATATGGGTGGAAGGGAGCGAAATTCCAGCGTTTCTTACAACTGACACCTTTTAAATACAAGGTAAATCTAGGATTTAGTCCTGAGTAACGCCGTGCTCCATTTTCTGTGTGCAACTCAA
>NW_026267800.1:22975-30618 GCF_000697945.3 Frankliniella occidentalis
CAAAAATGCGTGACGTATTTTGTGAACGGCCCCTAATAATCGCCGGACCCCGAGACCGAGAATCCGAAAGCCCCCACCCCGTCCCTCCCTCTTCTGGCTTTCATTCTCTGTCCATCTGGCCGCCACCGGTTCAAATACGCCAAGGGGATTACTATTTTGTGCTCCGGGGCGGCTGCTCCGCTGCTGGCCACTGCCCTTGCTGCCCGCCCCCGCCCTGCGTCTGCACGTCGAGCTGTCAGCTGGAATACCAAAGTCGCCCCTCAGTTTCAATTTTTCTTCTAATGCGCCAATTTGCTGATAATGGCCCCCTCCAGACGTCATCGTCACATTTATCCTGCTCCACTTCCGAATTCTGCTTCTTCGCACAAAAAATATGCGCAAATTATTTCCGGTGCTTTTTCTTGCCACCGCCTGCTGCCTGACGTTGCGGGCCGTTTTCTCCTCAGCCCCCTTGTCCTGGTCTTTTCGTAGATTCGCCTTGGTTATTATTCCTCGTTACGCTTCGAAGCCGGGTTACTTTTCCACCTCTGGGAAACTGTAGAGGATTGAAGCTTACTAAAACTTTTTATTTTGCAGAGCCTCCCATCGCAGTGCTTTAACGGGACGCTGGCGGTGCGCGAGCTGCGCCTGGACCAGAATGCTCTGCGGGTCCGCAAGGAACCGTATCATAACTTGGTGGTCTGACTGTACTGGGGTGGGGAGCCGCTGCCAAGCTCGGTGGAGCGCTCCGGGCTGCCGCCCGGGGTCCAAGGGATGCACGCATGCATCCCGGCCGGCCTCCCCCCTCCAGACTCACACCTCGGGGGGCGACCCTATAAAAGGAAGGGGTGCACCTCGAGGGTCAGTCAGTCAGAGCCCTCCAGCCTAATAGTGTAGATCTATCGTGTGTGTGTGTCGTCTCTGTGTGTCTCCATTGGATAATCATCGTCTCTCTCCTTATTGGATTACTCCCATCTGTGTGTGTAGCGGTATGTCGATAACTCATTGAATACATCTTTATACTCTAAACCAAACCTGTTCAATGAACCACACCCAACCCCCCGAGTATCGAACCCGTTGAATGCTGAACCATCAAGCTCAAATGTAGCCAACCTTACGGGTCCTCCCTCCGCGCGCGCTGCAGGGTTTCTCGACGGTGCGCCTCTCACTGGCTGCAAACCGCATCGACACCATCCACCCGACCGCCCTGGAGGGTCTGGAGGACTCTCTGGAGCACCTGGACCTGGACTCGAAACGCGCTGCGGTCCTTCCCTAGTGCCGCCGTCGCCAACCTGAGCCGCCTGCACTCGCTGTTCGTGGCCAACAACCGCCTGAGTGAGGTGCCCGATGACGCGCTGCCCGCCTCGCTGCGCGCGCTCTCTATCTCCGGCAATGACCTCCACTTCCTGCCCGTCGGCGCTCTGCGGCGCTGTACCCAACTCGCGCACCTCAACGCCGGCTACAACGGGATCCCGCGCCTGACGGACGGCGACCTGGAGGGCTGGGCGGCGTCCCTGGACACGCTGCTGCTCGCCAACAACAACATCGCGCACCTGGGGCCCCTGGGTGTTCCGGCACGCGCCGCGCCTGCTGGAGCTCAACCTGTCCTTCAACCGCCTCGCGTCGGTGGACCCGGCCGCGCGTTCGCGGACCTCACCGAGCTGCAGAGCCTAGAGGCCAGCCCGTGGCCCTGGTGGACGCGGCCGCGGTGCGCTTCCCCGAGGAGGCCCTGCCCTACGGCCCTTGGAGAAGCTGCGATGGCTCGCCCTGGACAACAACGACATTCGGGTACTCTCGCACGACGCGCTGCGGACGCTCATCAGCCTCGAGTTCCTCAACTTGGAGGACAACCTGCTTTCTGAGCTGCCGCCGGGGCTGCTGGGTGAGGAGCACTCTAACCTGCGGGAGCTGCGCTTGGGCTACAACATGCTGCGTGCGCTGCGGCCGGAGGCGCTGCGTCGGCTGCCCGCACTGCGAACCCTGGTGCTGGCCGGCAACCACATCCACATGGTGGAGTCGTCGGCGCTGGAAGACTTACCGCGCCTGGAGACGGTCCTGCTACGGGACAACAAGGTGTCCAAGCTGCAGCCGCGCTCCTTCGTGGACCTGCCGTCGCTGTCCAGCCTGGACCTCCACCGCAATAGGCTGCAGGTGTTTTCGCTGAGCGCCTTCGTCAACGTGAGTCGTCCGGAGGCGCCCCTTACCCTCAACGTGTCGTGGAACCGCGTGGCCGAGCTGTACTCGGGCGGCACGGAGGGCGCGCCGCTGTACGTGCACACGCTCGACCTCAGCCACAACTTCATCGCCGAGCTCAAGAGCAAGTTCCTGGTGGGTGTCGGGGCCACGCTGCGCCGCCTCCACCTCGCGCACAACCGCGTCAGCCGCCTGGACGGGCTCCTACTGGGCACGCTGCAGTCGCTGGAGCTGCTCTCCCTGGAGCACAACGACCTGGTGTCCATGGCGCCCCGGGCCTTCCAGGGCTGCGACATGCTGCAGGTGCTGCTGCTGGCGCACAATCACGTGGCCTCCTTGCAGCCCGAGCAGTTCGCGGGCATGGCCAGCCTGCGCGTGCTGGACCTGTCGCACAACCGCCTGCGTGCCGTGCCCCCGGGGGCGCTGTCTGGCACCGCCCTGGAGCGGCTCGACCTGTCCAACAACGCGCTGGGCGCCGTGCCGAGCGCCGCCCTGGCCGAGGCGGGGGCGTCGCTGCGCTCGCTGGGCCTGGCGAGCAACGCCATCCAGCACCTTGACGGCACCGTGTTCCTGGCCACGCCCGGCCTGTGCCACCTCGACCTCGCCGACAACCGCTTGTCGTTCCTCCCGGACAACGTGTTCTCGCCGCTGGGCGCGCTGCTGTCGCTCCGTCTCGGGCGCAACCCCCTGCGCGCCAACCTGGCCGAGCTGTTCCACTACGTGCACGGCCTGCGGGAGCTGGGGCTGGACGCCGTGGGGCTCCGGGCCGCGCCGCCGCTCCCGCTGCCGTCTCTCGTCGCGCTCAACCTGTCCGGCAACTCCCTGCAGGTTGCGCCGCAAGGGGAGCTGCCTGCCCTGCGCTCCCTGCACCTGGCCGCCAACATGCTGGGCGCGCCGCCCGACAAGCCCTTCCCACTCCTCAGCACCCTGGATTTGTCCAACAACCGCATTAGGGTGAGTAGAGTAAGGTGCGTTTAGAACTTCCAAACTGACACAGTCATAACTTTGAAGGCGGAGGACTTGTATGTCTCAGGCGCTGGGCAGGACGAGCTTCTCTGAGCTTCCCCGTCTCCGGTCGCTTGCTCTCCGATCTCTGCCGCTGGAGGTCATGGAGACGGACACCCTTCAGCCGCTGCGGCTGCTGCGCGTCTTCGAGGCCGAGGCCTGGACGGGCCTGGGGCCTCAGGGACTCGGGAAGGTGCTAGCCTCGGCTCCGTCTCTGAAGGTAAGGTGTGATGCAGAAAGTACGTCCTTATTTTCTCAGTTTCATTCTGTTACTTACAAGAGCTTGTGCCTGCGGGACTACAGCCCACAGTGCAATCATGCACTGCATACAAGGTGTTGCCGACGCATCAGGGGCTCAACGGGCTAAACGGTCATAACGTTGTAAGAAATTGCCAAGTCCGGCGTGTGGAAACTCTCCTCGGAGCGCCTGTTGGGTAGGCAACATCTTGCCTGCGGTGCACGTGTGCACTGCGGGTTTGCCTACCCCGGGTTTCACAGGCGCCATCCCTTGTAAATTCGCTAATTCAACCTGGGAAAAACCGGACGTACTTTCTGGACGATCCCTAGTCGTGTGGACGTGCCTCTGGACTGGCTGCGGACACTAATGGTGGACTCGTTGCAGGTGTCCGGGACACACCTCACCGAGTTTCCGGCGGCGCTGTTTGCGCGCCTCGCCTACATCCCTCATCTCTCTCTCGACTTCCGGGAGAACCGTCTGCGAAGCCTGCGGCCCCGGAGACTTTCTACCGGAACTCGTCCTCGTGGGAACGCTCTGGCACCACCCTCATTTCCGGTCAGTTTCGCGACACAAAGTGGCCCGGCCCGTGTCCTCTTGCCTCCATTTCCGGTGCTTGGTGGCGCTTTTGTGCGCCGCCCGTACGTAGTTCCGACAAGCCCCGCGGGAGAGGCAAAGGGACGGACTTGGGGTGGTGTCGCTCACTCGGGAGGGACTTCTGCTGACCCGGGAGACACACCAACCATCTATAAATTATT
The DNA here is from genome assembly GCF_000697945.3 of Frankliniella occidentalis. Lineage (NCBI taxonomy): Eukaryota > Metazoa > Arthropoda > Insecta > Thysanoptera > Thripidae > Frankliniella > Frankliniella occidentalis. The sequence continues at coordinate 27,146 of NW_026267800.1, forward strand.
CGCAGGGTGAAGCAGGGGCGAGGTATACGGCCATGCGCGGGGTTTTTGCCTTCCCTTATGGTGGATCCGGAGATTCCCAAACACAAGCGCGATTTCCACGCCTGAGCGTGATTTTCGCGCAACCGTCTGCTTCAGGCGGTCTGTCAGCCAATCACAGGCCGCCGTTAGCAGACGCTTGCGTGAAAATCGCGCTCAGGCGTGGAAATCACGCTTGCAACTGGGCATCTCCGGATCCACACTTAGGTTGGAGGTTTTACTTCTCCCTGCCCCTCCCTTTGCCCGGCTGGTCCAGCGTCGCATCGGAAACATCCGCGCCGCAATCGATACACGGAGAGAAATTTCTCCTTTTTTCCCTCCGCGCGCCGCAAATGAAACTCGACCCTTCTGACCTGGAGGATTAGTGCCGCAAACGATATACAACCGTTCTTAGGGGGTTTCTCTCTCCCACCAAAAGGCAGCGCCTCAAGAGTGCGACAGGGACAGAAGTACGAAAAGCGATGCGGAATCACTCTGCTGGCGCGCTCCACGCGCGCGCCGTCCGGGTGGTGGCCCCCGTGTGCGACACGCTGGAGAGCGGGGACACCCGGCGACTAGCACACTTGGCGACGGACCCCCAGCCCCGGCCTCGGGTGCAACGTATCACCCCTGTCCCCGCCTGTTCCATGGCAAGTCCGGGCCGGGCGGCATGAGCTGATGTCATCCGCACCCGCGGGGTGCAATGGTGAGCGGGTGAGCGGCCAAGCTCGCCGTCAACGACCATCACACCATCGCCTGCCCGTTACGCGAGAGGGATGGGGGAGGGTGGGGGCAGGGAAAGGCGAGGGGCTAAGTGAGCGAAAAATAGCCATCTTGAATGTTGGCAGTAATAAGCCAAAATTATTGAAAATGAAATATGGTGTCAGAAAATAAAAATAGCATCAAAGCAGCAACGTCTACGTCTGGGCGCTGGCAGGACTCGAAATGCTACCGCTACCAGCTGTTCGACTATCTTTCAAGTCATAGTAGGCCTACAACGAGCTGACGACGTCATCCGATGCTAAGGGTAGATCGCTGTCGCTAGACCTCTTCCTCCGGCCACCTGACACCAAAAAGGAATGAGAATCCTTATTACGATAAAGTCAAGTCGTGAGCAGGAATGTGTGTAGTTTTAACCAAATGCTGGAAAGAGCAAAGACATGCATTTGACAAACATTGTTTGGGGGTCACTTCTGAATCATTACGGACCATTCCGCATTCATTTCGCCTAATTTCGCATCCATTTCGTCCATTTCGCCCTCATTTCTCATACATTTCGTTCATTTCGCGTCTATTTCGCATTCATTCCGCCCATTTCGCGCCTATTTCGCACTTATTACGACCATTTCGCAATTATTTCGGCGGAAGGTGTACGAACCATTTCGCAAGTAATTTCCCCCTTGACGCGCTTCCGCTCCAAGTCGACCATGTAGATCTCGTCCACACCCGGCATGAGCGGTATGACCTGGTGCAGGCTGTAGGCTAGGCCCCCGGCCGCCCCCGGCTCTGCTTCAATCAAGACTGTATGTCTGTATGTGCCACTAGATACAGCCGAATCCGAATGTATGGCTCTCCCAATCAATAATTTGGGACTAGAGTAATAATAAATTTTAATGAAAATAAACATGTATGCTACAATTTACTTTGCTTCAAATTTTTCTGAAGAGCGGGGAACTTTCTACCATTTTCCCTTGTTTCCCACTCGATTTATCACACTGTTGGGTCTGACGTCCAAGGTAAAACACCACGGGTATAGGCACATAGGTTTATTGTAGGCACACACACAGTCGCAATACAACACAAGTAACTATCTACGCAGATATGTAGTCCGCGAACTCGACCTGTGCTAAAGACAGGTGATAGATCGGAACTGACTGTGCTCGGTCGCTCCGGCCAGCTGGGGGGGGCACGCCCTGGCAGGGGCGGACCCTGCACACACCTAATTAAACAACTCAGGGAGAGGGGGGGATGGGGTGCGCTTTGCTAAGAAAGGTGAGGAGGAAGACGGGAGGAGAGCCGCTGTTGTCGGCATACGATGTGACTCCTTCCCCCTTGCACTGCCCGCGCCCCGCGCCAGAGCGGCTAGCGCCTACTACTTTGCGAGGTAGACAACCCATTGCGCACACATGAGTTTTCGTTGCCTACCTCACAGGTGCGTGACTTACGGTGACAATCAATTAGAATGTGAAGTGGGCTCACGCTAAATGTATTCTCATGTCTTTTGTGAAAACGTTCGTATTATACATAAAACCTATGGTTTATTTGGGACACATTTGTGAGGAAACGTACAAATGAATGCACAAAAGTGGTAAAGTCAACGGAGAGGTGTGTGCACAATTTTTATAGCTGAAATTCATTCAAATACAAGATTAAAATCCAGTTAGTGTGCTTGGATTTAACGTTAAATCGGTCTGTCACCGGTTTGTCCGAGGAAGAGCATAATTCTGGTGCGATCACCGGATCGTCCGGTTGCTTTCGGGCTGCAGTCGGGCTATATCCGACTACCTAAGGGCCAAAACCGGGCTGCCCGGACACACTCGGGCTACTTTCGGTCTGTCCTAGTCCGGTGACGGGCTGAAGGTGGAGCAGCCCGGGTGGTTCAACCGGACGTCTGGCGGAACACATCGCAGGTTTCGGACTCGTTCGGGCCGATCCCGGCCGCCAGGATTCGGGACTTTTCGCTTCTAATAGGGGAGGGGGGGGGGGGGGGTCGTTGGGCTCCGTGGTCATATATAGTCTGTAACAAAAAAATTGGTAGAATGACGCCTTGCTCCGGTCGCGACCTATACTGCACACCTGGGCGACAGACTGTACCTATCAGAGGCCTCGCCTAACACGTCACAGTCTGAGTGAGCCTCGTCCACCTGACAGTCATCACTCAATGACAGAGGCCTCTCCCTCTGAAGACTCTGCAAGAAATGACAGATAACCTAATTACTTGATATTCCCTACTAATGTAGCCACCAGAGACATTTATATAAACTTACATCTTACCTTCTCGCGTTTCAGTAAATAGCGTGCGTTTTGCTGCTTGCCGTGCTGTTTGCTAGCCGAGCCTGGTGCTCCTGTGCTCCTCGGGAGTCTCTCTAGCGCGAGCAGCCCTCATTTGGTCCTTGGCTCTGGGGTTTTGAGCCCGGCGGGCGGGCGGGCGCGCGGGTGACGTCACTGGACGGGCCGGGGAGGGCGGCGCGCTGCAGCCGGCCTGGGGGCTCGCGGGGCTGCCGGTGGCTGGAGCGGGGGGCCTCGAGACCGCCTCGGCCCACCCTGGTCAATCCTTGGGATGTGATGATGCCTACTTTCATCCCCTCAGCCAGCTCGACGCGATGACTGTTGGCCGCAGGCGCGGATTAAGGGGGAGGGGGGAGGGCGTGGTTGGCGATCGCATGTGTGGTCCTCTAGATAGCCGCCTGAAAGAAGGCAAATTGCGCGACAAAACCCCTGTATGTAGGCAACCTGAA
>NW_026267800.1:31117-46382 GCF_000697945.3 Frankliniella occidentalis
CGGCCCGGGACGGCTTGTCATCCAAACCGGTGCTTCGAAATTGTTTTCAGTGATTTCAAACTGCCGCGGTTCATGTGCAGGGTGACCAACTATAGAAACAAAACAACTTTCTCTAAAGTGTAATCAACTAGCCAGTAACCGAACAAAATATGATAGCCACCATCGCAACTCTGTATGTGATAAGCGCTGGCAAAATTCAAACAAGAAACACAAATTTTTAAAATCAAATTGCACTTGCTAGATTTCCATTATATTCAAAAATATCCATTAAAAACAGTTGGGACATTCCAAACTCTCTCCAATAACAAGAACCCTTCCCTGCTCTTCGACTTTTGTCACCAAAGCGCTCATGAAATAAAAACGAGTACATGCCATTTATTAATTGACAGTTATCGCTTGTTTTAAGAGGCAGAATCTGATTTCAACTTCTTCGGTGTCTTAAATCATTATTATTTAATACAAAATAAGTGAAGCCAGTAGTATTTCAAATAATAAAACGGAATTGGTTGCTCGTTTTGTTGTACACACGCAGTTTTTGAAATTGTGCGTGCTCATAATATTTTTGTTGTCGAGCGTGCACGTTGAGTACGAAGTACTATGTACACGATGCGGGTACATAAGCACTACCAGTCCGAAAACTGCACTCTAAATCTTGAGGGACTTTTTAAAGGACTAATGTATCCATTAAATTAATTTTTGTGCACATCTTGACGAAATGCAATAATGTATGTCAAGGAAAAATTTGCACTCTATGTAGGAAACAATTTTGTCTATAAAAAGGGAACGTTTTTACACACACGCATCCTACGGAAGACAACAATTTTTCACTAGAGTTGGCGATTGGTTAATTTTGTCTCCCTTTGTCGACAAATTTGTTTCCTATTTCGTGGACAAGCCATTTGTTCCAGCGAGTGGACGTGTAAATCCGGTGCCCATTTTCCAACAAATTTAGTTCTTACAAGGGGACAATTTTTTAAGGAACCTTTTGTTTCTTGTAATGACACAATTTGTGTGTCAAATGACACGCTTTTGTCCATGGATTTCTTGTCTACGGCTGTGGAAAAACTTGTTGGTAGTTAAAGAAACAAAAGAAGGTTCCTTTACATTTAGAGTGCGCATCGCTATCATGAACAAAACAGTGCAAATTTGTCACTGGCAAGATTCAGAATTACATCTGGTTAAGACGCGCACAAAAGTGAATCTTTCTAGGGACAAAAAAAAAAGTACCTTCAGATTTAGTGGTGTCAACCGATGGGTCTTGAGCCATAGTAAACTCAAGAGGAAACATCACGGTAAAAAAGGTTTTGTCACAACAAACAGTTTTGTTAATATGGACATAGCAAAATTGTGCTTGTTCCAGGTGTGAATAATTAGTTGAGGGAACCGAAGTTTTGTTGATACAACTTACACCTTGCCAGGACAACAAATGCCTTTCTTGGAAATACTAAATGAGGGTCATAGCTAATTTTGTTTTTAGAACAAAGCCGTTTGATACCCTAGGGAAGCGTTAGTAGTTGTGACACCACAATTTTGGTTCTCTTAGCAAATTCTTACACCTAGAACAAACACGATTTTGCTACGTCCATATTAACAAAAACGTTTGTTGTGGTGACAAAATCTGTTTTTCAATGAAGTAGGACCGCCCTTTCTACAAACGGAGCTGCCAGCTACACTGCAAACTCAACAGTGTACTTAGTACACACATATATGTGTGTGCCTGCAAGTACACACATATAAGAGCGTGCTTGCCCAAGTACACACATATAAGAGCGTGCTTGCCCAAGTACTCACATATAAGAGCGTGCTTGCCCAAGTACACACATATATGTGCGTGCTTGCCCAAGTACACACTTACATGTGTGTACGTTGCCCATGGTAAAGCACACGCCTGTAAGTGTGTACGTGGCAAGTACACTCCTGTATGCGTGTACTTGGGCAAGCACGCTCTTATATGTGTGTACTTGGGCAAGCACGCTCTTATATGTGTGTACTTGCAGGCACGCACATATATGTGTGTACTAAGTACACTGTTGAGTTTGCAGTGTACACTTCGCTCTGCCGGCAAATCCGTACGGCAGGGGCTGGGCCTGCGCGGCCTGCCGGCGGCGTCTGGTTGGGCCTGCGGCCCGACATATACGTCACTATGAATATTTGAATAAGCTCAGGCTTCCGGGCGGCCCTAAAGATTTACTCCTTAACCATGAGAAAAGCGACTGTAACGGTGCGACAGCGACATCGTGGCTACACCCCACACTTCTGCTTTCTTTCTTCACTGGAAAAACAAAGGTGCGACGTCCTACCTTTCCAGGGGTGCTAAACTCGTTTTAGGGGTGCTAACGAGTACATATTGAGTTTTTTTCAAAATATTTTCTATATGAGCAAACCAATCACAATTTGAGATGCAGTATCGCATCCCTCGCAAAATTCCGCGTCAAACGACCCTTCATGTGATAGGGGTCAGATAAGCGGTCAGCAAATTAGTACAGTAGTTTTAGTAAAAAAATGAGGGAAACCGGGAAAAAAATAGTATTGAGCTATAAATTTGCACACGTGTCCCTTTAAGGGTACTTAATGACATACTAAAAGTCCCCGGTCCTCGCGTGTGCGCGTCACCATTTTTTCGATCCTGTTCTCCTAGAAGGTACCAGAAGTGGCTAAATGGGTATAAATGTCACGATTCTGCCCACTAATTTGGTGCAAATCGAGTGCAAACTGGGTCCAAAATGTTAACTTGCCCCCGGTAAAAAACAAGCAATACGCCTTCCCGACGTGCACCCCGCTACGAATCTCCCACAAGGCCAAGAAGTGCCTCAACCTCTACAAAATAAGCCTTTTTAGGGCTTAGCGACGCGGATTCAGGTGCAAACCGGGTGCGAACTGGCGCAAAAGGTTAGCGAAGCCTAGTTTAACATGCGCGAGATTCGCACCAGTCCTGGAGAAGGCGCACAAGGCCCTCATCTTGAATAAAGTAGGCCTTTCCAACAGTTTTTGGGCAGCAAATTAGGTGCATACCAGGTGCAAAGTGGTGGTGTCCTGTAGTTCTTTGTGAGTCAATAATACCGAAGGTAAGGAAAAGTATTTTGCGCTCAACATTTTCACAGACGATTTCGTTTTATTTTTTTTCAAATCAAAGTAGGTAAATTTACCAAAAGTTACCCATTTAATTTATAATAAAATTGATAATATTTCTTTCCTCCTCTTAAAAGATATACACACTCGTGAGCAGAATTAAGCCCCACTTTTAAAACAGGGCATAATTTCGAAGTGTGATGAGGTAGAAAATTGTCGTTTGGTAAAAGTGTATCGTCATGTGTTGCCAGCAGTCCCCTCAAAACGCAGACCTCTATCTTGAACGGTTCGCGATTTGTAGGGTCTAAGGTACCGCGACACCCCACGTTCCAGAGGCTGCTTTGTGACTGGGGTTTTCGCCGTCAACGATAAAGGTCTGGCGCATCTTTGTGCATAGGGGTGAGGTCGGTCAACACGCGCGCGCACCTGTTACAACCCCTCGAAAGCGGGTAAAGACTAAGCAATGCGATTAAATTTCAGCAATTCTGCGCGAGTGTCCTTTGATTTTCTACGTCGAGTACAGTTCCCTTGGTTGGGTTCAGGATGACATCTGCTAAAATCGCTCACCTCTATCTTGAACTGTTCTCGAGCTGTAGGGTCTAACGCACTGCTTCACCACACTTTGCAGTGCACTTCTGTATCAAGAGTTGCTTTGTAACGCTCCCCTGACCTACTGAGACATCGCATCTGGCTGGGGTGTATACTCTGTGGTTAACCCAATGTATTGCCGTGCCGAACAGCCACCCTCGTAGACTTCTAGACTTCTTTCCAACCCCTTCACTACCCCAGACTCTACAATAGCAACCTGCCCTTAGCTATCGACCTCTAAACGCGTATAACGAAGTAGAACTTCTCGTGGCGTTACTCAGATCGACTGATTAACATCACTCATCCCTAAGACGGAAATCGACTGAAAACACAAGCAAAAAACTCCGGTTTTCAACTAATATTTTTCACATTTTCCAACCCCTTCTGCAGTTAGGCCCCTAGTAAAGCCAAGGAGAATTGAAAAGTGTGCGCCACCAGCAGGGATTGCTTACGATGTCATCTTGAACTAAACCGAGTGTATTTGGCGCAGAAAATCAAAGGACACTCTCTCAGATTTATTGCTGAAATTTGATCGCGTTGCTCAATATTTGCTCTGTTTTGAGGAGTTGTAACAGGTGCACGCGGATGTTGACTGACCTCACCCCTGTGCATAAAGATGCGCCAAACCTTCATCGTCGACGGCGCTAACCCCAGTCACAAAGCGACCATCGATTTGAAACCACAATGGAAAGTGTGGTGTCGTGGTACCTTAGGCCCTACAAATCGCGAACTGTTCAAGATAGAGGTCTGCGTTTTGAGCCTTTTACCAAAAGGCAACTTTCTACCCCATCACACTTCGAAATTATGCCCTGTTCAAAAAGTGGGGCTTAGTTTTGCTCACGAGTGCATATCTCTTAGGAGAAGGAAAGAAATATTATTATTAATTTTATTATAAATTAAATGGGTAACTTTTGGAAATTTACCTACTATGATTTGAAACAAAATAAAACGAAAACTTCTGCGAAAATGTTGAGCGTAAAATACCTTTCCTTACCTTCAGTATCATTGACACACAAAGAACCACAGGCCACCGCCACTTTGCACCTGGTATGCACCTGATTTGCTGCCCGAAAACTGTTGGAAAGGCCTACTTTATTCAAGATGAGGGCCTTGTGCGCCTTCTCCAGGACTGGTGCGAATCTCGCGCATGTTAAACTAGGCTTCGCTAACCTTTTGCGCCAGTTCGCACCCGGTTTGCACCTGAATCCGCGTCGCTAAGCCCTAAAAAGGCTTATTTTGTAGAGGTTGAGGCACTTCTTGGCCTTGTGGGAGATTCGTAGCGGGGTGCACGTCGGGAAGGCGTATTGCTTGTTTTTTACCGGGGGCAAGTTAACATTTTGGACCCAGTTTGCACTCGATTTGCACCAAATTAGTGGGCAGAATCGTGACATTTATACCCATTTAGCCACTTCTGGTACCTTCTAGGAGAACAGGATCGAAAAAATGGTGACGCGCACACGCGAGGACCGGGGACTTTTAGTATGTCATTAAGTACCCTTAAAGGGACAGGTGTGCAAATTTATAGCTCAATACTATTTTTTTTCCCGGTCAAAACCTAAAACTACTGTACTAAATGGAAAGCAAGTCAAAAAGTACAAAAAATGGGATCAATAAATGCCATTTTTGAACAGAACCCCATCACATGTAGACTCGTTCGACGCGAAATTTTGCGTAGATTTCGGAAATAGGTTTCAGATTCCAATTATGTTCCACGGGAAAGAAATATTTCGAAAAAACATAAACTGTAATGCCTTTGGAGCTTCAACGCCTTTTAAAAGTAGGATATCCTACCTTTGTTTTTCCAGTGTTTGAAAAGAAATAAAAAATGAATAACAAGCGCAGTTTACAGCTTGTATTGTTTTTTTACAAACTTAAAAGTTGGCTTTTTGCCATTGTTTTAAATATATCCACCTCCGGAGGGGGTTTTCACTCGGAATTTTCGTGTACATATTACGTGTATCACGCGGTATTACTCCTGGGTTTCACAGGGTATTTCACCCCCAATTCTACCATTTTAGAGCAGATTTTCCGATTTTTCAGTATTACGCGTAATGCCTATTTTAGGTGTACAGTGTATTACGCAACTGAAAATCCCCTCGTCCACCTCTAGCTCCGAAGCGGTTAAAGATACGGCGAATCCGAGGACGAATGTCGATTCAGAATGTGCTGTTTTGGAGGAAGCTTCCATCATTTTTCGATTTGAGACCTCCTCGTACGTCTTTAGATACCGCGTGGTCACACTGACAAACCAAGTGTGCAACTGCTCAACACTTGTAAGTGTGCAACTACAAGTCGAACACTTGCAAGTGTTGAACTCCCTAGTTGTGCACTTGCAAGTGTTCAACTCCCTAGTTGTGCACTTGTAAGTGTGCAACTCCTCTGTTGCACACTTCCTTAGATTTGACGCTCACTGTGTGGGAAGTGTTTAACAGCACACTAACTTGATTTGTAGCTTTTATTTCCTCAAAGTTAAACCTACGCTTTATTTGCACAAATTTATGCACAAAATTGCACCTTTTAATGCAAATTTATGCACTAAACAGTACATTTCTTTGCACAAATTCCTGCGAATCGAATTGTACGTTTAACTTTGTGCGAAGGTTTGCACAAAAACCTACAAATACAGTTAGCGTGAGAGGAGTTGCACACTTACAAGTGCACAACTAGGGAGTTCAACACTTGCAAGTATTCGACTTGCAGTTGCACACTTACAAGTGTTGAGCAGTTGCACACTTAGTTTGTCAGTGCATTGTCGCCATATTTTCGTCGTCGAAAAAACCCCTCCAGCGCCCAAACGGTGACAGATAGAGCCAAACGAACAAAATTTTAGCCCCAAAGATTATTAGTGCATTTCAAAAATTTCCGAGATGAAAAAAGGGGCAACGAACTTCTCGGGATCCGTAGGGAAATGGTGCAACCGAACGTCCTCTTCATCTGGTGGTGTTGTACAAAAAGAGCGACACTCGTTGACCGCACAATGCTTCCTCTTGACTGACGGCATCTTGAACCTGGATGTTGAAGAACAAAATGAATAAACGTGTTAGACAACAAGTGACAAGTATTGTGGGGGCACACCTGTGAAACGCAAGGGTTTGGAGAAATTGTTATTACACTGCAACCCCAACAGTGTACTTAGTACACTCTAAATCTTAAGGGACTTATTAAAGGACGGATATGTCCTGTACCAGGTGAATTTTTAAGCACATCTAAAGCAAATGGAAATGTGCATCTCCTCTATAGACAAAAATAAAAGTTGTCCATTAGAGGGATGCAAGTTTGTCCCTTGAAAGCTGCTAGAAAGCATCTGGTTATGATGTGCTTAAAAATGCATCTCCTTATTGACAAAATTAGTGCCTTCACATTTGGTGTGTACACACATGGAAAAGTGTACACTCTAAATGTAAAGGAACAATTTTGTTCCATAAAAGGGAACGTTTCTGAGCACATCCAGACCGGATACAAATTTGTTCCTAAAACTGGACAAATTGTGTAAAACTTTACGCAATTTGTCTAGTTTTAGGAACAAATTTGCAACGATCTGGATGTGCTCAGAAACGTTCCCTTTTATGGAACGAAATTGTTCCTTTACATATAGAGTGTACTTGCAAGCACACACATATAAGTGTGTTCTTGCCATTAAAAAAAACAAACATTAGAGAAACTGAACCTATTTCGGATTAGCACATAATTCGGATCAACCGTCTGTAGCTTCTTTGGAGAACTAAAATTTGGGTACCTTAATTATTTTTTTTCCAGAAAAAACATTTCTTTCGACTTTTGATTTGAAGCTAGGAACAACAGATATTTAAAAAAATGTGTTGTCCTGGATAAATGGTGTTAGAATTCTCTGAAATTGTGACTGAGTGTGTGTCAGATTGGGTTGAAGGTGGTTCTCTTAATTCATTAGCATCTTTGGTAGAGAGGCTGACATGGATTTAATTAAACTATAGCCAATCATAAATCAGACACATGAGCTAGGAGTCCGCAATTTTGGCGGTTTCGAGAAGTTTCGACAAGTTATCTTCTGGATGATTTGCCCTAATTTCCCTCTTCAGGGTTTCCAGGAGGGCGCGGTGGCCTTCCGTGTTAAGGTGCAGCATATCCTCTTGATTGTTGTGGTTCTTGTACCTGCGTGGGAAAAGGGAAGAATTAGACGCGTCTGTTCAATGTTTAATAAGAAATCTTGCAGTAAAATGCACGTCATACGCACGGGTAAAGTCTAATATACACTGCAAAATTCTTGCAAAGAATTTTGATGCATTGTAAGGAAGTTTGCATTACAAACTATTTTCTTTGCATTGCAAACTATTTTCTTCGTAAGTTGCGAAGAAATGGTTTGCAAGGTTACGAACTAATTCTTTGCAGAGTTACGAACAATTTTTCGTAAGGTGCGAAGAATTTGTTCGCAATGCGAAGGATTAGGTTCGCAATGCAAAGCATTTCGCAACGCTTCAAAATTCTTTGCAATGCAAAGAATAGTTCTTCGCAAGCTTTTTACAGTGTACGTCCCCCCGTGTGGAACGAAACCGAGTAAATGAATGGTTATTTTGCTGTTATTCGCACGACATATTAACATGTAAATAACAACATAACTTCAATTCAAAATAAGGACAAGTATACAACAAACGCGCTTGTCATGAAGTGACGGTAATTTTGTCGTTTTCCTCTTGATAATTGGACCACTTTAACATGGAAAATACGACAAATTTATTTCAAGCGTGTGTGTGGCTGGAGAAAAAACGCGGCAGCCATCCTCCGAGGCGAGCGGGGATCGAACCACTGCCTCGCCGGATAATTGTCGAGCACTATAGCCACTCGGCAGAAGTGACTACACCGCACCCGGCCGCGCGCGCGCGCTCGCCCCTAGCGAAGCACGCGCAGAGCGACAAAATAACCACAAATTTACTGCAAGCTGCAGCGCGCAGAGCCTGCCTCCAAGCCTGTGGTTAACTTGTGGTTATTTTGCCGGCGGGGCAGCACGGGGCAGCGACAATCTCGGCCGCCCTCCCTAGAACTATTGACTTCTACCGTGTGCCTTTCTACTCGTTACACGACAGGACAAGCATTCTGACACATTTAAGTTATTCACATTTAGTTTCAGTTTTAAATGTATCATCTGCCAAAAATAATAGAAAATATTACAAAATATGTACTAGGGTGCCGAGCAGTTTCTCATACCACTCCTGGCGATGAGCTCGGCTTTTCCCACGCCGCACTAATGTACATTCTATGCTGATATATCAGCAATCATTGTACACTGTTGAGTTTTCAGAGTGGCTCGGACAACTTGGTATTGACTGCAACCTTAACTTTACTGATTCACGCATGTTTCCGTCTTGTCGTCCGGATATTCGATAATGTTTCGGCAACGGGAAATGTATTTTGATTGCAGATAGCTACGTATCGGTATCTGTTTTTACCTGTTTGACTTTTATGATTTTAAAGAAACCCGTTATAGGGTCGTTTTTATGACACACCCATCATACACTGATAAATTAAGTGTGGAACTGCAACCCGCATGGAAATAAGTATATCCAAATGACACTTTCGGGTATACTTTTGTAAAAAGTATACATTAAGTATACTTAAAATATAGCAGATTGGAACCGTAACACTTTGGTGGCACTTTAGGCAAACTTTTTTCATACTTTTTGTATACTTTTTTTACACTTTTAAGACACTGTGGCCTGTCACTTTTTTTAGCTCTTTTTTTCCGTGCGGGAAGTTGAATACTTGCAAGTGACCAACTCCGTAGGAGTGCACTTGCAAGCGTTTAACTCGGTAGTTGTGCACTTGTAAGTGTGCAACTCCTCAGTTGAACACTTCGTTAGATTGGACGCTTACTGTGTAGGAAGTGTGGTTAACAGAAGAGTTGCACACTTACAAGCGCACAACCACCGAGTTAAACATTCGCAAGTGCACAACTACGAAGTTGAACACTTGCAAGTAGGCCTATTCAACTTGCAGTTGCACACTTACAAGTGATGAACAGTTGCACACTTAGTTTATCAGTGTAGGCCCTCGGAGGGGAGCGTCACGTCACCGCGACCACCTGCTGCAGTGCACTGTACCACACTACCACAATCGGCACTGTACTCGAGCCTCAGCCCACTACCGCACGAAACACAATACTATTCTGTGCTCTTACAAAGGAACCACGGACAGGTTCATGGTTCGTGGTTGTTTGTTCAATGGATGCACTGGAAATCCAAGTGTGCAAATGTTGCACACCTGCAGGTGAGTGAATGTCTGTCGCACACTTGCAGGTGAGCGAATATCCATTCGTGCACGTGGAAAGCACGGCTTTTTCGTGGCCTTTTGAAAGTGGACCTCGAAGAAACTGTAAAAAAAAAAACCCTCAGAACTTCACGAAGAATTGGTTGCGAAAAAAGTTGCCACAACTCATCGTGTTTTTTTGGGAAATCACAACACTTCTTATCAAAAATTGATTAACTTGAGAAATATTACGAATGGTCCACAACTGTTTAAAATTGACATAGCAAAATGCTCGAGCTTTGACTACGAAGAAGTGTTGTGATTTCACAGTTTCTCTGTATCAATCAAGTGTTGGGAAATCACACCTTTTTTTAACATTGGAATGGTCATTTGTTCACCTGCAAGTGTGTGAATATTTATTCGCACACCTACGAATGGTTATTCGTTCACCTGCAAGTGTGCGACATACATTGTACACCTGCAGATGTGCGACAATCGTACACTTCGATTTCCAGTGTGGAATCTTTCCGTAGATTTTCAGTGAATATGATAGAATTTTACCGTGTACAGACTATCTATAGTTTGACTGTATGTCTCAACAGAACTGCAAGGGAATTCTGTAATCTGTCCGTAGTCCAGTAGGGTTGACTACAGAACTTCCGGGTAATTAATTGACCAGACATTTTCTGTGACTTATTCCGTGGTTATTTTTGACAGAGCAAAAATGTCCAATATTGGACGCATTAATCACATCTGAAGCAAATGCATATCTGCACCTTGTAAATGATGAATTTGCATCTTTTCAGTAGACAAAAATTAAAACTGTTCATCAAGAGAACGCAAATTTGTCGTTTGCAAGTTTCAAAACTGCATCTGTCAAGATGTGCTTGAAAATACATCTTTCTTTGGAATAGTCCGTTAACAGTGTAAACTGGTTGGCTTCCTCTGATGAACGCCACATGTTGGCGTTCAAAGACGCCAAATGCCAAAAAGAGGCCAAACTTTGTCGTTCAAAGACGCCAATATTTGGCGCTCTGGGAAGAACGACGCCAATATTTGGCGTCAAAAGACGCCAACCAGTTTACAGTGAAGTGTTAACGTTGTTAACTTGTCGTGTCAATGCCATGCAGTCTTGCTAGAGTATTACCCCGCAAACGCCATCTCTTTTCACATTATGTCTAGCTGAGGTGAGCCATAACGTGTAAAAGCCGTCTCTCCAGTGTAAACTGTAGCTGATCAAACTGGTAGGGTACAAAAATACCGACAGGTACGGAAATCTGCAATCCAAATGCATTTATCATATTGCGAAAGTAGGAACGACAATCCGGCAGACAAGACGAGAGAAACGGACGTAAAGAATAATTAATCATTAATGTTGGCACTGCAGTCAATCACACAGTTTCCTGGCCATATTGGTTCTAAAAAGCCGCGCAGGAGCGCGGGAACGGCCGAAATAGGCCGAACTCATAGTCGGGAGTACCATGAGAAACTGCTCGAAACCCTAACACACATTTTCTAGTATTTGCTAAAAAATACTGAAAAATGAATCAAACATTTGGCGAGGACCTCCCGGTGACGGGACCTTCCGTATGTTTCTGAGATCGGTGACGCGTTAAGTGTGTCTGAATATACATACCTTTCAAACATGCTCGTCCGGACTCTCCCATCATCCGTCGAGCAGATACCGTGCAAATTTATAACGGTGACGTTGGTAGCACCTAAAAATAAAGATTACAATAAAATTCGTGCATGATTATGCTCAATTGGTTCATATACGAGACTATAGTTTTGCGCGGAGGGAGGCGCGCTTTACAAGTTGACAAAAATTCCTGAATATACATGCACTCGATACATGCAGAGGACCTTTTTCATTTGTTTCTTTAGCAACACACTAAATCTGAAGGGAATTTTTCGTCCCCAGAAAGTCACATTTTTTGTGCACATCATAACCAGAAGCAATCCTGAATCTTGATCGTGACAACTTTACATCCTCGCAATGGAAATTTTTTCGTTGTGTCCACGAAAAAGATGCAAATTCGCCATTTGTAACAAACCAATCTCTTGCATTTGGGTCAAGATGTGCACAAAAATGCATCTTTAATGGACAAATTAGTCCATTACAATGACCCTCACGTTTAAGAGAGTAGCACCAGCCGCACACTCTAAATCTTGAGGGACTTTTTAAAGGACAAATACGACCATTATGAGAATGGCGACCGCCACTTGCTCCCGCTAGGGTCGCTAGTAGCACTGTCACCTTAGCGCGGCGGCGGCCGGGCGGAGCGCGTGTGAGCATAAACTTTACTTGCTTTCTTGGGTATTTAACTCAAGCAAAGCATATCGACCCTAACATCGAAATAAAGGTGACAGTATAAGGATTACAACGGTATAATTCTTTTTGTTTGAATGCTCTATACTCGATCAGGGCCACGTGTAAGAAAGGGCTGTTTTCCGAGGTCACAAGAGCTTTTTTAACCCGTATTTTCTCATGCTAGGAGACGAGCTACCAGCCTACATAAAGCGAGCCGATTTTTCGCGAGACCTTAAGGCGGTAGGAGCTTTTTTTTTTATTTCACAAATCGGTAGAACGTGTCGCCCTGACACACCACCTCGAATCGTTTTGCTCTGCGACGCTTAGTTCAGGCGTCGCGACGCCTCAAAGTTCGAAATTTTGCCGATTGCGGATGTAATTTTAGGAAAAAGTACAATTCGCACAGCTTTCAAACTTTGCAGTCTATTAGTTTTACACCTGGTCTTGTGCTCCTCGCATTTACACGGTTCCAGTGTGTTTAGAAAAGCTCCTGGAACGCCTTGAAAATGGACCAAACGCGGATGAGTCTGGTCACTATACCGTTAGACAAGTGAAAGCGAAAATGCGAGGAGCACTAGATAAGACTTTGATCTTTCTGATGAAAAAAACAGCAAATTTCTAAAAACAATAGCTTAGCCAAAAATTACATCCGCGTGTGACTCGTTTTGAAGGTCTCTGCAACTTTTAGAAAGAGACAAGCTGCAGTCGTCCTCGTCACGCAGAGGGGGGAGCGGGAGGGGCGAGGGGGCTCGGTGCAGGTAGCGGCCCGGGATGGGCACGCCCGGCCCAGCCTACCCTTACAATAGGAGGGCCGCCACGATTGACAATTACAACTTTGCTCAGGGTTCAACTACTTCAAATATCGTCCGAATAGAAGTATAGTTAGCACCATTGAATCCGCGAGAAAAAAATAAGAAACCCTCTCAAAAACTAATTCCGTACGACAGTTTTTATCCCAAACCGTGTCACAAGTGACGGAGGCCAAAATTGTCGGAGAGCCACCATTTTTTGACACAAACCGCATAAAGTCCAGTAATCTCGGAGGAGCTCGAATTTTTCGGCGCGACCCATATTGTGCTGTTCGGATTGGTATGGCTACTCTCAGTCAGAGCGACCGATTTGCTACCCACTGTCAGCCGCTACGCTCCGACACCTTCGGGACGGACCCCAGCAGCGCCCAGCCCCGGTGACAGCCCGCGACCCCCGAGGCAGGCTCCTTTTATTTGTCTTTATGAGGGGGCATTAGCTCCGCCCTGACCAGCGTTCAACTATTTCAAATATCGGTTGGACGAAAATAAGCAGGCAACCATTGAATCCGCATTGAAAAATTAAGCAAACCTCTAAAAAATCAATTCTATGTGGCTATTTTTAGAGTTGGAAAAAATGCCATTTTGGGGAATTTGCGTCTCACGATGGCAAGACGGAGCTCCGCAGCTCAAGCTGAAACGAGCAGCGAGGCACCCCGGCCGGTGTTGCCGTCAACATCTGATCACGGTCGGGACAACCCCTCCCCCGCCGGCTCCCCGCGCCCCGCAGGGCCCACCTCGTAGTTCATACGCTACCCGACGCCATTCCCAGAGTAGCTGGACGCTCCAGCACATCTCCTTCTAGTGCAACAGACAGACAGACAGACACGAGGTCGTTTGCATAACCCCGGTCGAAAGCTTTTCCAAAGCAGAAGGGCGGGCTAAAAACAGACGGGTTTCGTGTGTGAAACTTACGAAGGCACGTTTCCGCCAACTTGTCGTTGAAACGTTTAATTTTGTGGTGGATGTCGTGCTCAGCCGGGAACCTCGGGCAGGGAGGGAGGTTGCAGACGTAGACATGGTGGCACCTCCTCCTAAGATGGCTCACAAGGTCTGCCATTCCTTGGGTGACCTTGCTTGTGTCAGTATTTCCCTAGATTGAAAAACATTTCATATTTAAGACAGTTGAATTAGAAAATAATTACGTACCCGCTGAATGTAAAGTAACAGTTTGTTCTTAAATAGCAACGTTTCGGTGCACATCCAGACCGTATACGAATTTGCTCGTGAAAGTGGACAAAGTGTGTAAAACATTACACAATCTGTCCAGTTTTAGGAACAAATTTGAATCCGGTCTGAATGTACAGGTAAAAATTCCTATTTAAAAAAAAGAAACCAAAGTTGTTCCTTTGCACACTAAATCTGAAGGGACCATTTGTGCCGCAGAGTGTGCACACTTCAACCAGATGCAGATTGCCAGTGACAACTTTGCATACTCGCAATGGACAAATTTTCGTTTTGACACTGATAGAGATGCAAATTCATCATTTGAAACGCACAATATTGCATTTCGTCAAGATGTGCACAAAAATACATCTTTTAATGGACACATGAGTGCTTTTAAAAGTCCCTCAAGATTTGGAGTGTACATTTACAGTGTACACTCTAAATCTTGAAGGACTTTTCAAACGACGTATATGTCGATTCTTCGATGCATTTTTAATCACATCTGAAGCAAATGCAAATCTGCACCCTGCAAATGACAATTTTGCATCTTTTCATCAGACGAAAATTCAAATTGTCCATCAAAAGGATGCACATTTGTCACTTGCAAGCTTCAAGACTACATTTGTTTTACCAATGTCGCAATGTGGCTAGCAAGCACGCGCCTGGTCCTACAAGTCAACTGTTGCTGTGCACTGTCTCCAAACATGATTATCTTACCATCGCTAAATCGTTGATGCCAACCCACACTAAGGCATTTTTGAAGGAGGCCTCCTCTTGTCTTGCCAACTTTAAAATTGTGTGGATTTGAGCACCACTCTTTGCCAAGGAGCCGGCCATGGCAAGATTTCGACGTTTTCCTGATCATAAGGAAAGAGAATAAAAAGTTGTAAGAAACACAAATCTATAAACTGTGAAAAATATCTTCAAACATATACAATTTCATACATGTTGTATGGATGCTTTACAAAATATATTGTAATATATTGAAAATTTACACTGTACACACTAAAATCTTATGAACTTTTTTTATTCATAGCTACTGAGTTCTGTCAACATGCTCGGCTTACGCATTTTTTAATACGCCAGTATGAAGAATTTTGTTCATACT
>NW_026267800.1:46432-53164 GCF_000697945.3 Frankliniella occidentalis
TTTAATACGCCAGTATGAAGAATTTTGTTCATACTGGCGTATTAAAAAATGCGTAGGCCGAGCATGTTTACAGAACTCAGTAGCTATGAATAAAAAAGTTCATAAGATTTTAGTGTGTAAGAAAATCATTTTGTAAATTAACAAGAAATATCTGTAAATTTTACTGTACGACGCGAATGTTAATTAACAAGTAGTTCCTGTTCTTTTACAGAAAATATTTGTGAATTCACCGAGTTTTTCTGTGAATTCACTGAGTTTTTCTGTGATTTTACAGAAATACTCTGTGTTTTGACAAAATTACCTGTTACTTCACGACTTTTCCTGTACTTTCACGAGAATTACCGTCAATCTACAGGAAAAATCTGTTAACTGATATCACAGAGAAAACGTGTAAATTTTTTTGTCGTTTTTTTACAACAAATTTTTACAGTGCGGTATAAAATTGTGCTCGTCTACAGGAACATGATTTTATTCGCCTTGAAGTGGAGCGGTTAAATTTATCGAGGTGTGCATTTGATTGATCCGACTCGTTGGCAGTCTACGAAAGGTTTGGTTCCAGAGGACAAACAGTATCATATCAGGGACTAAACTTTTTCTTGCTCGACACAAAACGTGTTTCAATGGCGCAGACAAAAAATTTAGCTTCGGCAACTGAACTTCATTCAATCGTAGCCATCGAATGAGTTTGTTCGTGAAATTCTACAATATTTTGAATACTGTGGTGAAATTGATTTATAAAGGCGCACGCCTAGGTATATTCGGTTGGAGTGGAAATCGTCCAAGTCCAGAGCGCGGCACTCAGTCGAGGGACTGAGCCGAGCGCGGCAAACTCGTGTTGCGCAGCACCGTCGCCAGATGCAGTGATGGCTCAGTGGTCTCCGTTCCTGGCGGCTGGATATTAAGTCGGGTGCGGCCGGGGTTCGAATCCCGTCCGGGGCGTAACTAGTTTCTCCCGGCACTTTGGCACTGACTTGTTCTTCTCGAGTTTTGAGTAATGCAGGCGCGGTTTTAAGTTCGTCTGACGGAGGGGCCGAATTGCTGTGGGTTGCCTACTTTCAGGGGGTTTGTAGGGCAAATTGCCTACCTACCCCAGGGGGGCGATTTAGGCGGAGGGGAGGGGGGGGGGAGCGATCGCCCCTTCGCCCCCCCTTAAAACCACGCCTGGAGTTATGCCGGGAGATGAACTGATACACTGGAAAAACAAAGGCACTAAACAACACCTTTCCTGGGGCACTAAAGTCAAGGGGTCAGTTTAGTGCCTTTCCAGAGGCACTAAAGTTTAGTGCCTTTGGAAAGGCACTATACTTGTAAGGTACCCATATGAAGGTAGCAAGCCCAAAGGTGTGAAAGTCACATTTAGTGCCTTTACAGAGGCACTAAACTTTAGTGCCTTTCCTAAGGCATTAAACTTTGTTAGTGCCTCTTAAAGGTAGGACTTAGCACCTTTGTTTTCCAGTGTATTTGTTACACCAAAATCGGAAAAGGGAGGAGCCTCGCGACATTTTTAGAGCTTTGAAAAATCAAGACTTTATTCCTGGTAACGAAAGTAATTAAGTACTGGTGTGCAAAGAGTTCCGATGACACTCATTAAACCTACATCGTACCCAAGAAAAATTGATTTTATTAATGATATGTAGCTGTTCGTTACTGGCGTTAAATACCACGGAACAAGTTTAGACGCCACACGACGCCACAATCAAATGTTTGGGTCGCTGCATCAACATATTTTTCTCAGTGCAGACCACACTTTTTGAGCTATTGACTTGGGCTTTTGCCTGAATGTTTTCCATTTATGAGTCCAGGCTCTGAGAGGGGCGATTTTTGATAACTCAATTGCAAGGTACCCAAACCAGGGAAAAAGTACCCAATTTTTAACTTAATTTTTCGTGCCCAAATTCAACGAGTTGTTTTTTCAAGTATTTTTGAGTAGAATTTTGTTAAAAACACCTGTCAGATCATAGGTACACGTTTTGAGAGTACCTGGCAATTTTCGTCACTGTTGCAGACCCAACGGTTCAGCCACAATCGTGCACACCCCAAACCCCTACAGCCGCTCCTATTCAAAGCCATGCTGACCATGTTTGTGGAGGGGTCGTCACCACCCCTTGATCAAATTGTCGGGCCTTCTATGCTTTAAGCATGCAATCAGCATTAAATCGGTATATCGCTTCGTTTTTCAAAAAAAACAATAATTTTTTCCCCAAACCCTTGTATTTTGCAGGTCTGCCCCCTTAACGCCCAAAGAGCTTTAAAAAAAAAAACAAAACAAAAAAACTTGGGAAACAAAAATCGTGCCACTTTTATGTACACTGTAAAAATTTGTTGTAAAAAAACGACAAAAAAATTTACACGTTTTCTCTGCGATATCAGTTAACAGATTTTTCCTGTAGATTGACGGCAATTCTCGTGAAAGTATAAGAAAAGTCGTGAAATAACAGGTAATTTTGTCAAAACACAGAGTATTTCTGTAAAATCACAGAAAAACTCAGTGAATTCACAGAAAAACTCAGTGAATTCACAAATATTTTTTGTAAAAGAACAGGAACTACTTGTTAATTAACATTCGCGTCGTACAGTAAAATTTACAGATATTTCTTGTTAATTTACAAAATGATTTTCTTACAGTGTAGGCTCTCCGGAAGTCTCCACTTTTTACAGCTGCCCGGAGCTGAACGTTTCACATGAATCGACAGTCCTTCGCCGAAAAAGTGACGTTAACAAGTTTTTCATTTCAGGCCTATCACGTTGCCTTTTCTTTGGGGATTTCGACCGCAGCTAGACGGTCCGTTCTTCCCGCTCTCACGGTTGCCACTCACTCTTGTACAGAGTAACCATGCTTAAAATCTCTCAATAAACTTACCACTTTGGTTGAGCCCAGCCGCAAATCTCACAATTTGGCTGTCGCCAATGCAGCATATACTTGCTGTCCCTTCACTGAAGGACACGGGGCGATTGCTGTGAAAACAACAAAGACCATTAGATAAGTAAAACTATAAACAAGCAAGGCTACACAGGCTACACTCTAAACCTTCAGGGAATTTTAATATGATTTATTTGTCCATTCAGATGTACATTTTTATATGCACAACCCGATGCAAATTATTGAGCAAATGACAAATTCCCACCAAGATGAAAATGAGCCTCTGATTACGGTAGGCATCAAATAAAACATGTAGGTACTGAGCAGTTAGCAAACAGAGCACATTCTGATTACTTTAGCCCCGTCAAGTTTGCAAAACGTTAGAATTGTGATGGGCAATAGAGATAACTTACCTCGAGCTTCCTTTCTGCCTCCTGCTCTTCTCCACTCGTCCTTTGTCGACTCGGTGGAGATGACGATCATCTGTCCTCCTCGTGTTCTGGCGCTCAGCGCCTTTCCGAGAGTGCTGGCTGCAGCCTGCAGCCTGCAGACTCGGATGTGCAGAAGAGAGCTGCTGAAGTTGTGCAGCTCGCCTCCTGGGGTCACATTCCGTTGCTGAAAGAAAAGGGGTATTCCCGAGGGGTAAGCAACTAACAACTTTTGTGTACACCACTATTACAAATTTCAAGAACACTTTAAATGTAAAGGAACAATTTTGTACCATAGAAGAGAACGTTTCAGAGCACATACAGACCGGTGCAAATTTGATCCTATGACTAGACAAACTTTATGTGTCCAGTTTTACGGACAAATTTGCATCCGGTCTGGATGTGCTCAGAAACGTATCATTTTATAGAACAAAACTGTTCCTTTACATTTAGAGTGCACTTCACATAAAATGTGAAGGTACTATTTATATCCATAGAAAGATGTATTTTAAAGCATATCTTGACCAGATGAAGTTTTGAAACTGGCAAGTGAAAAATTTGCACTCATTCGATGAATAATTCACTGAAAATCACTTTATGTAACATTATACAAAGCTCTTTCTTTCGTGCATGTGCATGTGTAACATCAGCTATACAAATTTTTTTACGTAACAGTTATACACAAATTAATTTCAGTAACAGATGTTACACTAATGCTTTGCGTAACAAAATTAATTTTGTTTATCACAATATTGTAAATATAGAGCTATGCTCCCCGGGCACTATTAGTAGTGTTTCAACTGTCCCGGATTTCGGTCTATGCAACATTTGTTACACATACCACTTTGTAACAAAGTTGACGGAAAATTATGAATGTGACATAACCGTTATGCAGGTACCCGTACGTGTTACATAGAGTAACTTTCAAAGTTTTTAGTTTTGTCTACTGCAAAGACCTTTACGGGATGCAGATTTGCATTTGCTTCAGTCATGTCCTTAAAAATGCATCTAATATTGGATATAATTCAAACAAATTTAACCACACTGAAAATCCAACTGTGTGCATAGCGCACTGTTGCACAAGTGTGCATGCCATGCACACTATTGTAACTATGTGCATGGGTATCCACACTGTTGCAACTGTGTGCATCGGTATGCACACGCCGCGCGCATTTCAGTTTTTGCGGAATATTATCTAAGCGAGCTCTCAAAATTGGGTTCGGAGCCGGTTCGGAGGTCAAATATCAACACTGAAAAGGACGTTAACTTGCATGCTCATCGAAAATTATGTGTCAGAACCCTTTCACTTGTTGGCCCGCTTAGATAATATTCCACATAAAATGAAATACGTGTGGCGTGTGCATACCGATACACACTGTTGTAACAGTGCGCACCAACAGTGTGCTATGCACAGTGTTGGATTTTCAGCGCACTTCAAGACCATTGCAGAAAGCGTCACGTCATTCTTCGAGGAGCGACGCATTTTTTCTAAAATCATCACTCAAAATGACCGACGCTTTTGCTTCCGTCGCTCTATTTGAGTGCTCTGGAAACACAAGTGTGTAACTTGAATGCAGTACCTCCTGAATACCTACATGTATTTAGGAGGCACTGTGCACTTGGCAAGTAAGCAGGAGGTAATGTGTACTTGGCCAAGTACACACTAAATCTCCTGCATAAATGTATGGAGCTATTAGTGTGCACTTGGCCAAGTACACACGACCTCCTGCATACTTGACCAAGTACAACACACTACCTCCTGCATACTTGACCAAGTACACAACTACCTCCTGCATACTTGCCAAGTACACAGTACCTCCTGAACATGTAGGTATTCGGGAGGTACTGCATTCAAGTACACACTTGAGTTTCCAGAGTGAAAATCTTGGAACATTGCTCAATTTGAATGACGACCGTCGCTCAAAAGTAGCGATGATCCATAACATTACTCATATGAAGTGATGTTCCCATACTACCCACTTAATTGGAGCGACGAAAACGGACATCGCTCTAATTGGGCAACGAAATATACCGTTACTCTTTTTAGGCGAGACACATTATCACTCCAGCATTTCCAGTTAAACTTTTTTTTTTTAATTTTTCCCGCATTCAGAAATTGCATTCCGTCTTTTAATGGACAAAGTAGTCCTTTCGCAAGACCCTTAGAATGTTTACTCACCCAAAACGGCAGACACCTCCAGGCTGGTCAGCAGCGGGTAGGCTTCCGCAACCCTCATAACTTCAAAGAAGTGTTCAGCCGCCTTTGGGGTGGCATTCGCATATACTCTGGCTTGAGCCGCCATTTTGCTCAGCCTGAAAAATAGAGCGAACTGTATTCACAAGACACAAAGAGCGAATAGATAACTCCACAGTTTTGAAAAAGTATAAGAGACTGTTGAAGGAACAAATTTGTCTACAACTCCATGCACTTTTAGGCAAATTCTAACCAAATACGAATCTCAATCATTTCACAGGACAAGAAAAGAATTTGTCCATTATAACAAGATTCAAATTTGTTACTTGCGAGATAAAAAAAAAAAAAAAAAAAAAACATCTGGTCAAAATATGCTTAAAATTGCATTTTTATGGACTTTCCAGAGTCCGCTTTAAATTGCAAGATGCGTCTGTGTGCACATTTTGCAAGATACAGAATTAAATCCTGGGAAGTGACAAATTTGTGTCCCTTGCTGGACCAATTTTTATTTTCTCCAACTGCGGATACAAATTCGAAATTCGTCACTTCCCAGGATCCAAAATTGCATCTTGCAAGGTGTGCACACAGATGCATCTTGCAATGGATAAAAGTTCTCCCTTGACATTTGAAGTGGGACGTTTCTGTTATTGGAAGGCGAAAGAGTTGTCGGAGGTACGTCGGTGCACACTAAATGTCAAAGGACAATTTTTGTCCTTAGAAAGATGCACGTTTAAGCACATCTTGACCAGATGCTTTATAGCAGATTGCAAGGAACAAATTGCATCCTTTACATTGACAATTTTTATTTTTGTCTACTGAGGAGATGCAAATTTGTTATTTACAGGATGCAGATTTGCATAAGTTCAGATGTGCTTAAAAATGCATCTACACTGGAAAAACAAAGGTGCTAACCTCTACCTTTAAAAGGCACTAACAAAGTTTGATGCCTTAGGAAAGGCACTAAAAATTAGTGCCTTTTTAAAGGCATTAAATTTGACTTTCACACCTTTAAGCTGGCTAGCTTTATATAAGTACCTTACAAGTTTAGTGCCTTTCCAAAGGCTCTAAACTTTAGTGCCCCAAGAAAGGCACTAAACTTAGCCCTTGAATTTAGTGCCCCAGGAAAGGTGTTGTTTAGTGCCTTTGTTTTTCCAGTGTAGTAAAGGACATGTGTCCTTTGAAACGTCCCTAAAGATTTAGAGTGTACCATTTTGATACCATAAATTCATGTTACTAGGGTAGTCAGAGGT
>NW_026267800.1:56874-60301 GCF_000697945.3 Frankliniella occidentalis
AAAGCAAACGTTTCTGCGACGCGGACGGATCTAGAGGCAAACTAATGGCGAACAAGTAGCGACTCAAGTACGCCATAGCAAAAGCGACCTATGTTCGCTTTTAGTTTGGCAGATGGTGCAAAGTGAAACATCTGCGCACTTTCGACGAACATGCAGCGACCTACGGAGCGACCCTGCGCGAACCACTTGCAGAAGGTCGCTATCAGTACGTTTCTGTTCGTCATGACAAACTAAAAACAACCTAATAGCACACAGAATATTTTGCATCGGGCCGACTTTGTGATATGAATGCGGTGAAGTGAAGTCATTTGCTCTGTTAATCTCCCCACTTCACCTGTGTCTGTGACCCACAAGCGTGCGTGTTTGAGTGTTCTTGTTTGTCTGCAAGCGATAATCTTCAGCAGCTGACTCTGTGATATATAGAGTTTTCTGTACCAGCTGACTTATCTTGGATCAGAGTGAAAAACCTTAATTTTGCGGTTCACCCCCCGCTTAATTCCCTCGCGTGATCTCCCACCAGGTGCCAGCCACGAACCTTGATACATTTGAAAGGAGTCTTACACGACCCTTACAATTGCGGCCAGTATGGCATGCCGATGGAGCACTGCACTAAGAGGGCGGTTACGGTAGGAGATGCGAGGAGAGAACTGCTTTCATGAAGCACTGTTCAAAGTATCTTCGTATATTTCCAACATATTTTGTATTTCTGATTTACAAAATTTGTAGTCAATTTACGGTTGCCCATTCTTGCTCGTCAATGAATTTCAAGTCGATACATACTCTACAAACAGAAGTGTGTGACATTCGAACACTTAAAAGTGCATGCCAAAAGGTCACACACAAATGTGTGCATGCAAGTCATGTCACACACAAAGGAGTGTGTGACAACCATGTCACGCACTGTAAAAAGCTTGCGAAGAACTATTCTTTGCACTGCAACGAATTTTGAAGCGTTGTAAAATGCTTGCCACTGCGAACTAAATCCTTCGCATTGCGAACTAATTCTTCGCACCTTACGAAGAAAATTGTTCGTAACGCTGCAAAGAATTAGTTCGTTACCTTGCAAACCATTTCTTAGCAGCTTACGAAGAAAATAGTTTGTAATGCAAACTTCCTTACAATGCTTCGAAATTCTTTGCAAGAATTTTGCAGAGCGCACTCTTTTGTGTTGGACAAGTTAACATTTTGTACAATATGTCACACACTTTTCTGTGAATGACATAGTTGTCACAAACATTTTTGTCTGTGACATGACTAGCATGCACAGTTTTGTGTGTAACATTTTGGCATTCACTTTTATGTGTTCGAATGTCACACACTTCTGTTTGTAGAGTAGCACTTGTAATCTTACGATTCCAAATTTTCTTACGTAATTACAAATGATTTGGAGGGAAAAAGATACAGACAGCGAGGTGTTCAGATTTTATAGTTGAATTATGGCGCTTGTAGTACGGAAACACCGGGTCAAACCGATCTATTTTGCACAAGCACAGACCAGGGATTTGTCATTGTTGAGGTGACCCGTGACCTTATGGCCCGCCCATGTGGGGTGGGCAGACAGGCAGGCTGGTATCGCATGGGGGGCCCCGTCTGGACTCCCGCAAGTCTAAGGTTCCGATTGATACATGAAGTAGAGAGAAGATATCAATGGCGACATAGCCTCGCACAAGGCGTTTTGTGCAGCGACCGCGCCCAAGCGATACCGAAGCGCTCTGATTGGCTGCCGCTCTGTCTGTCTGCCCACCTCCAACGCGAGGCCCAGCCTACCCGCAACGGTCGATTCTGTGTCAACAAAATAATATCAACAACACGTATAAGGTTGCCCAGGGTAATGCATTGTAGCCCGCTTCCGGGAGGGTGGGGAACACAGCGACCAGCAAAAAACTCAGCCGCCCTTGAACTATTGCCTTCAACGACTTTGATTTTATTTGATCTCTTTAAACTGCGCAGGGCTCTTTTACGATAGAGTGCAACCGTTTCGTTTTAGATGTTCCCGCCCACACTTTTAATGACACTAAAAATAACCACAAAATTGAGCCCTTTTCTTACCCACACTATCACTGATGACCATATCGAATACGAAGCCCTTTTCTTACCCACACTATTACTGATGACCCATATCGAATACGAAGCTTACGAACCTTACATATTTAACAATCAAAAACTACTCTTAAGCACAGATCGAACCACGAAATTTTGTGAACACCATTCGATAATTCAAGTATTAGCAAGACCGCCTTGGATACAAACACCAACTTACTCTAGAAAACCCCTATATCGTCCTTAAAATAAGACCCTCGAATATACTCCGCGAACTCTTCATTGAAACAACCCCTTTATTAAATATTTAAATAGCGAGCACCGCCCACCAGTACGAATCCAACCACGAATTTTACTGTCCCCCGATATCAACCAACAATAATGGGCTTTCGCACTTCAAGGCGTTCAAGGCCTACGCCTGATCCGCATGCGGCCGACCCACTTTTCCGAGCTTTATTGACACAAAATTTTGTTGAAAATGGTCTTTTTGTTAACAAGATTCCCAAAACATATCATTGAAAGTTTTACATAGTACTGAACCAACTACACAAGAGCAAGAAAAGAACCAACAAAGTGAATTGGGTAATTCTCCCTCAGTTCAACGAAACCCTCAGACAGCAAGGTTTCCAATTTTGGGGGCCATGTATATTTTTTCAATTGGTGCCACCCAGAGACCCCAGAACCGAAGTTATATCGCTGGGAAAAATTTCCTGTAGATTTGGCAAAATACTTCATTTTGGCCTTTTTTCCAATTTCTGTAGTTTGAAGGCAAACACTAAAATCTACAAATGAAGAGCTATTGACCTGGGATAAAGTGATTCTGATTCAGTTTTTGATGCTGATTCAAATGAGCTATAGTATGATCCAATCAGACAAAAAATAGGTACCTCAACCTTAGTAAAATTAAGTTAAAAACTACATAAAATGGAATAGCAAAAATACGTGGTCTGAGAAAATTCCCGCAACTTGGTTTAAAATGAGCCTTAGGACAGTCCGCTTCACCTCCATGAAAAATTTTGGATGGCCCGGAACATTTTGATGTCATCGGTCAAATGATAAGGATAAATTAATGATCGGAAACATCGCATAACAACTAAAGTTAGGAAAGTCACATCTGGGACCCCCAAAATGATACCCAGATCTTTTCCACTTGTATGTTTATGCATTCTTACTTTCTAAAAGGGGTTTTCATGCATAAAATGTCAATTTAAGGGTGTATCCGGAATATACGCATTAACCAATTTTAACAAAAAATGTCAAAAATTACTTTTTAAGTGCTACGGTATACACAGAGGCATTTTCTCATGATATGCTTTCAACTAGTGGTTAATATCCCTCTACACACACTCAGGCAAGTATAAATAAAGGGAAAGGCACAACTTACTTG
>NW_026267801.1:0-314 GCF_000697945.3 Frankliniella occidentalis
TTCCGATTGCCCGGAGGATGGGGGTGATGTTGAAGACCGTAGAGTCATCAGCACCACCACTGTTTAAAAAAAGAAAATGAAAATATTAATGAATTTGGTTTACATTTAGCTTGGAATACCCCCCCCCCAAAAAAAAAAGAAAAAAAAAAGGTATGTTATTGGGCGCAAGTCGCTTACTTGGTACATGAGCAACTCCCTGGAGCAAGCATCCCTGACTCGGCCCAGGAAGCTGAGGCAATGTTCATACTTTCGTTGATGTTCAAACCTAAATTTATGCCCCAGTGAATAGTATGAGGCAATAGGTAGACAATGTC
>NW_026267801.1:4694-5822 GCF_000697945.3 Frankliniella occidentalis
CCGCCCTCTGGCACAGCACACTGTCGACTCGATTGCCTCACGTTCACGTTCCCCGGCAATTTCAAAAAACATACGTCCTAAGAAGTTAATTTTTTCTTGAGAAAAGGCGGCCCTGGAAAAGAAGCAAGTGGCGGGTGCGCCGTCTGAGACCCCCCCTGGACCCCTTTGTGTCGCCAGTGCTCGGTTTGTGTTTGTCGGACGGGGATGATCGGGCACTCGTTGTGCTCCTTGAACTTCAGAGAGCAGAGGTTTCCCACTAACTCGATCATTCAAGAACTTGAGATTTGTGAAAGTGAACTTAAGTACTGTGGTTAAAGCAAGTGCGCGCATATACTCGCGCCCCCTGCAATGGTTCCCGAGCGTTCCGAGCGTCTTTCTGTTCTTTTTCCTCCGCGGGGCGAGGAGGTGCGGGGTGGGGGGTGAGGTAACATAACCCTAAAAACTTGCTTAGCTGCGATCAGGACTGTCTTTACTGACCGACACTGGCGTATGAAAGGTCTATCTCACTTTTAAAGTTACAAAATTTCAATTTTAGGTAAAAATAACGGACCAGCCATTTTTTGCCCCGCCCCGCCCACCTCGCCCCGCGGAGGAAAAAGAACAGAAGGACGCTCGGAACGCTCGGGAACCATTAGAGGGGGCGCGAGCACATGCGCGCACATGCTTTAACCACAGTACTTAAGTTCACTTTCACAAATCTCAAGTTCTTGAATGATCGAGTTAGTAGGAAACCTCTGCTCTCTGAAGTTCAAGGAGCACAACGAGTGCCCGATCATCCCCGTCCGACAAACACAAACCGAGCACTGGCGACACAAAGGGGTCCAGGGGGGGTCTCAGACGGCTCACCCGGCCACTTGCTTCTTTTCCAGGCGGCCCTTTCTCAAGATTTTTTGGTGAATTCCGACACCCCCTCACTTCGAAAGAAAATTCGTATCGAGATGCGGTTTAGTTCATTAGAAAGCTCTCACAAGAAAAGTTTTGCCGTGTTTTTTCATTTTTGTGACAAATTAAATTTTACCCCCTTCCGAGGGGATAAAAGACGAGAACTGCCCCACGCGCGCATCCTCATATCTCGGGAACGTTTGATCGCATCTGAAATCGACGAGGACAGCTGGGTGCGCGACCCCT
>NW_026267801.1:8212-9964 GCF_000697945.3 Frankliniella occidentalis
CCCCGCGCCGCCCCGCCCCAGCCGGCACGGCTCCAGTCAGTTCGGCCGTGGCCGCCCGCGCCGCTGCAGCTCCGCCTCGTCCCGCCGGCCGCCCGTCGCTCGCAACACGCGCGAGGCGTTACGCCGCCGTCACGTGACGGCGACGCGTCGTCATCGGTGTCCGTGACGAGTCCGTGACGAGTGCAAGTGTGTGACCGACCTTTGGGATTTGGATAGAGGAGGAGGTGACATTCTGCCCCGGCTCGACCTTTTCGCGACGGACTCGCGACGCGGATCAGGGTGAGGTGAGTCGCCTCTTTTGTTATTACTGTGTTATGTCTGATGTGAAGGGGGCGTCAATTCGCCGACCAGTCATATTGATCCATATTCGACACAAGAAGTACGCCCGTCTTAGTAGTGTTCACCTTCATTTTGTTGGGAGTTTTTGTTCCTCGTCAACATTGAGCAAACATGACCCTTTGATGAAACAACGTATAAATGTATACCTCGCTCACTTTCAATAGGACAGTTTTCCGGCGCACTGCTGTCTCAAAGTATGTAGACAGAGTCGGGCTGCTCGGCTCTGTCGGTGATTGGCGCTACGGCTTGCAGCGTCTCCAACTTCCTGTCCGCCCCGCGAGTTGCCGCGCTCTACTGCTCATTTAAAAAACGTAAACGAAAATCTGCGACAGTTCAGTCAGCTTCCTACCACTCTCTCGCACGTGATGAGCTAGCTCGCGAAGCCGACCCAGTCTCGCCACCTGCTCTGGTTACGACACGCCGAGGATGCCCTCCAGACTGAAAAGGCACATCTCCTCGCTGGAGCGAAATGATGCAACAATACATCAAAACGATCTGGAAGCGCTTTCGACGCGGGGCTGAGAAATTCACAACGCTGGGGGCGAGCTCGCGGGGGCGCGACGGCCCGGGGGGTTGGGTGGTGTGGAGTGGCATTTGTCGCGGTGACGGCGCGGGGGTCCAGAGCGACGTGAGCGACGTGCCTGCGGAGGGGGGACGCGCACGTCGAACACCGTGGATTTAGAGAGGCGTTTGACGTGCGTCTGCGTCGACGCTCGCTCACGAGAGAGACAGCCCCTTCTGGAACAGGCGTCCACGAAAAGAATAAAGTAGATATGTTTTCAAGTCAGAAGAATGATGTTGAAGAAATGAGAATGCGCACAAGGAATAATTATGATAAAGACGGTACCGTTCCTTGGGCTTCGAGCAACAATTAAAGCAGTGTCGTCGACGTCTGTGGGTTAGTGTCACTGAGTAGTAGTCGAAGAATGTGCCCCCTCACCACCACCACCCCTCCCTCTCCTCCTAATTTTGGAGCGCGGGTTCTTTTCGGCATTTCCGAGTGCGCGGTTTGTGGTTGTGGTCACTTGAGCTTAGGCCGTAGGGGGGGAGCCCCCCTTCCCCCGGTCGCACTCGTTCGTTGCCTTCAGCCCTCAGCAAGACTACATTGTGGTCCGGCCTCATGCTCGCTGCTGGGGGTCGCTCGTAAAGAAACACTCCCTCCACGCCATAGCGGAGGTGGCGGGGGCGCCGCGCCGCAGCGCGACAGGGTCAGCCAGCCCAGCCCGGGGCCGCGCCGGGCCTGCTGCGGCGATCGTGGCGGAGAGCCGGCGGAGCTAGTACTCGCTGGACTCGATCGATGGCCCTCCGCCCCTCCGCCCCTCGGCCCCTTCCCATCCCTCGTACACCTGCCCCTCGCGCCTTCATGACCCCCGTGGCAGCCCGTCGCGCCGATACCAAAGAGGTGCCGTGCTT
>NW_026267801.1:15559-15879 GCF_000697945.3 Frankliniella occidentalis
GGTGGGGGGTGGGGGGAGGTCCCGCCAGGCGGTCACACTCGGCTGAGGGGCGTTTCAAGTCGCAGGGTGGCGGCGGTCCCCTACGACCGGTAACCGTGCAGTGAGAGGGAGGGGATGTACGGAGGGACAAATCTGGGCAGTGGATGGGTGTGCAAGACTACTATGGAAAACTGCAAAAATGGAAAGTTTTACACTTTAAACTGTGTAAATTTAGGGGCTGTAACCATGTGCACACTACTTACTGAACACTCGGACGCCAGGGAATTCATGAACGCTTTTTGGTTTGCAGGGTAAACATTTTATATGAGACTTTAGTTTCA
>NW_026267801.1:15941-16311 GCF_000697945.3 Frankliniella occidentalis
CCAGAGTTCTCGCCCAAATCCAGAACAGGCTCCACATCTCGAATTTCCCACACAATGTGCTAGTTTCTAGTGCGTTTAGTTATGTGTTTCTATTAGCCTATCTCACTGGTAGTGACACTATTGAGTACGCAACAAACTCGTCCGTATCATTGCTTGCCCAGAGCTCGCCTTTTCCTCCCTGCACGACGGATGGCGAGACCGCTCCGGCGGCACCCCTCTCCCCGGAGCTCTAATCCTCTGGGCCGTGTTCCGTTCGGCTCTCCCTCTCCTTGTCCTTCCTCTCCGCGCGGCTCGACCCCGCGATCACCCCGGCCGGGGCCGGCCTTTGGAGCCACTTGGCGATGCAGCGGAGTGGCGCATTAGCGAAACG
>NW_026267801.1:16361-16647 GCF_000697945.3 Frankliniella occidentalis
ATTTCCCACACAATGTGCTAGTTTCTAGTGCGTTTAGTTATGTGTTTCTATTATCCTATCTCACTGGTAGTGACACTATTGAGTACGCAAACAAACTCGCCCGTACCATTGCTTGCCCAGAGCTCGCCTTTTCCTCCCTGCACGACGGACGGCGAGACCGCTCCGCATCTTCTGCACCCCTCTCCCGAGCTCTAATCCTCTGGGCCGTGTTCCGTTCGGCTCTCCCTCTCCTTGTCTTTCCTCTCCGCGCGGCTCGACCCCGCGATCACCCCGGCCGGGGCCGGCC
>NW_026267801.1:21637-22067 GCF_000697945.3 Frankliniella occidentalis
CTGGGGAGGAAGAGGCTGGCGGCGGTGGTGGTGGACGAGCGCTCTCCCGGGGCGCACTCTTCATCCGCCAGAAAGAAGCGCCGCGGCGCCCGGCCCGGCCCCCTTGTTCGCGCGAGGAGGCCACGGTCGTGCAGCTCCGCCCGCACCCTGCAGCTCCGACACGGGGCGGGGACGCCTCGGCCGCGGCCGCGGGGCGCACGGCGGAGTCTCCACGCTGTTCGCAGGCGCGCCGTGCCGTGAGGGGCCCACAGGGAGTCGCCCCGGGCGCCGCCCCCGGACCCCACTCGATGGCGCGCCCTTTGTGCTATCAGCCGCGGCGGGGCGCGGGGCGGGCGTCATGCGGCGTGATTGACGCGTCGTGAGCCTCCCTCCCCTCTCCTAGCATCCTGTACCCGCGGGCCGCCGGGCACTCTCCGCGCGCCAAGGGCCC
>NW_026267801.1:26922-27489 GCF_000697945.3 Frankliniella occidentalis
AGGAGAGGCAGGGGGAGAGAAGTCTTACCAACAAGCCGTTTGGCGAAAAGGTTGCAGTTTTCCACTCAGATAGGAAGGCAGCGGCCGCTGGCCGGCTGTAGCGTCTGGGCCGGAGACATCCTGGCCGGCGGCGGTGGGCAGATAAGAGCCACCCCACGGCCCGGCCCCGAGGACGCCCGCCCGCCGGCCAGCACTACAGAGGCACCATCACTCCTACAAGCGTGTGCGTTACGAACCAGCATGACTCTTAAGGAACGAGGTCAGAAAAGTTGATAAGTAGAGCTGCTGGTGGAGCGCGGCTTGGTTGGTCTTCGCTAAGGAACTGCGTCCCTCCTTCTGTGCACAGAAATGTTGGAAGTGTCGTTTGAATTTTCGATCATTGCTTTTAGAGGTCTGAAAGCATTGCCTCGATAGATCTTATAGGGGTTCAAACGCGGGTTCACACGAATGTCGCAAAATAAGAGTTGAACCCTGAGAAGTCGAAACATCGGCAGAAGGGCTCAGATCAGCAATCAGCCTCCAACTGCTGCAGTATGTGTACTAATCCGTCACACCATCGTCGAGAGC
>NW_026267801.1:27977-28416 GCF_000697945.3 Frankliniella occidentalis
TTGGCGAAAAGGTTGCAGTTTTCCACTCAGATAGGAAGGCAGCGGCCGCTGGCCGGTTCGAGCGTCTGGGCCGGAGACATCCTGCCCGGCGGCGGCGGCGGTGGGCAGATAAGAGCCACCCCACGGCCCGGCGCCGAGGACGCCCGCCCGCCGGCCAGCACTACAAAGGCCCCATCACTCCTACAGGCGTGCGCGTTACGAACCAGCACGACTCTTAAGGAACCAGGTCAGAAAAGTTGATAAGTAGCGCTGCTGGTGGAGCGCGGCTTGGTTGGTCTTCGCCAAGGAACTGCGTCCCTCTCTCTGTGCTTAGAAATGTTGGAGGTGTCGTTTGAATTTTTGATCATTGCTTTTAGAGGTCTGAAAGCATTGCCTCGATAGATCTTATATAGGAGTTCAAACGCGGGTTCAAACGAATGTCGCAAAATGAGAGTTGACC
>NW_026267801.1:32846-33767 GCF_000697945.3 Frankliniella occidentalis
CCCGGCAATAATTGCCGTCACAACCGATTTGGTGTCGGTGGATTTCGGATTTCTATGTATTCCTATCTACATGGATGGGACCGATGTCCCCCAGGCGCGGTATAGGGGTGAGGGGTGGAAATTGTCCTCCCTGCTGGCTCTAGTGAGCCGCCTGAAAGGTAGGCAAGTTGTGCCACAAACCCCTGTAAATAGGCAGCCCATGCTGCACCCCCCCTCCCCCTGTCAGCCGGATCTTATACCTCGCCTGATATCCCATCTTCTTGGGGTCCTTGGGGAGCCTTCCGGAGAGGGAGCTAGACGGAGTTGCTCGAGCGAGTTTCCGTTCTAGAAGCATATGGTGACCAATCTAAACTTTTATTATTAAACAAAATAAACAAAACATGAAGAAAATGGTTCCCGACTCGTATGGGCTTATGTACTTTTCGTAACTCGAAACCTAATGCGTTAGTTGTCGAGTCGGAATCGGAAGGACCCAGGACCCTTCTTCTCTTGCTGTGCGATAGCGATTTCTATAGTCTATGTGTGTGTGTGTGGTGGAGGAAGGGGGCCTCCTGTGGGTAAACCTCTGCTACGGCGTCTCATGATGATGCAGGGGTGTGAGATAGGAGCACACCGAGCACAGTGCACTGTACGCCCAGCCCTGGGGGAGCCACTCGCTGCAGATGCATAACTGCCTCGCAGACGCGATTTGGGCTGACATAAGAGCAAGCTTATGCCCACAGATGCGGGAAGGACTGTAGCTTGGGCTGCAGTAGGGGGGCCCTGGGCCTGCAGCCTGCTTGAGAGAAGGTGAGTCGTATTGAACTCGTCCCGTTTCTGCTCCATGTTGTACAGAACTGTGTGTTGTGTCTCAAGGATTCTGTCCACGTCTCGTCACACATGCGATATACCGCCGGGCGGCACGGCCGGCCCAGGGGGCTC
>NW_026267801.1:41457-41797 GCF_000697945.3 Frankliniella occidentalis
CCTAATGCGTTCGTTGTCGAGTCGGAATCGGAAGGACCCAGGACCCTTCTTCTCTTGCAGTGCGATAGCGATTTCTATAGTCTATGTGTGTGTGTGTGTGTGTGTGGTGGAGGAAGGGGGCCTCCTGTGGGTAAACCTCTGCTACGGCATCTCATGATGATGCAGGGGTGTGAGATAGGAGCACACCGAGCACAGTGCACTGTACGCCCAGCCCAGTTCTGTTGTGTACAGTTGCATTGTGTGTGTGTGTGTGTGTGTGTGTGTGTGTCTGTGTGTCTGTGTGCTTTAGGGGAGGGGGGAGCCACTCGCTGCAGATGCATAACTGCCTCGCAGACGCGAT
>NW_026267802.1:0-3093 GCF_000697945.3 Frankliniella occidentalis
AACCCTTGCCGATGGATGGACTACCACTTTCTTGAGCGCCACAATCGCACCTTCAGACCGTTTTCTATCCACAACCTTTCCCGATTTTTTTTTCTGAAATTACTGTCCAAAAAGCTCCAATTGCGCATTGCAATGCTATCCATAACAAGAGGGCAGACATGTCTGAAACTGGAACACGCTTTAGCACATCTCGTGTCTCCTGGAGTAAAGGAATCCCATGCGTAGACCGAAAATATTATGCGAGGAGCTAACGGAACTATATTGTATTCCTTGTATGTGCTGGCTGAATATCTCGGTGATTGCAATTATAAATTACAATCTTACGACATCGCTTAAAGTCAAACTGATATCCAATCAGACCGCCAAAATGACCAAATTTGGATACTGACATTACTTGACATCATTTTGATGAGACCGTGTTTTCTGTCTGTTTTCTTGGTGTTCCACTGTTCCACCTGACTGCATTTTCTAAGGAGTCCACGTCATTTGTTGTTCATGTGCACATGCATGCGTGACTTTAAATGTCGTGGTAATAAAAGCCGATTGCTGAATGACTACAGTTAATAATGTGTCTGTTGAATATGGTTAGTAGTCTTTATATATTTTCGTGGTCGTGCTTGCTTGGGGTGCTCTCTCAACCTCAACCCTGGAGCTTCTTATTGACCTGCTGGGAGACGAATTTGACGGCCTTGTCGAAGGCGGCGCCGGCCTTCTGCTTTAGGAGAGCGGCGACCTGGGGGGCCTTCTTCTGCCACTCGGCGCCAAGCTTCCTCTCCAGCTGGACGATGTGGGGGACGACCTTCTGCCTCCAGGCGTTCTGTCGCGGAGAGAGAATTAAATGCCACATGACTGGCGTTTGTTCTGACCCTCCGCCCGGACCTGGCGCGTCTCATACCTTCAGCTTGGCCTTCTCGGCGTGGCCCCACTGGTGGAGCTGGGCCTCCTTGGCGTGCAGCCAGGCGCGCAGGCCGTGGTGTGCTGGGGGGCCGTGGGGTCCGTGGCCTTGGGGACGCGGTGGTGGGCCAGCGACGGCGCACTGTGGGCACAACAAGGACGCGGTTGGGGGTAGCACAAACATACCACATGACTTTACGGGAGAGGAACAAAAAATCATGAGGTCGCAAAAGGATCAGGACGGTTTTGAGAGTCCATAGGAACCCCGTGACATTTTTACCCTAGGGTAAAAATACTACGGGGTCCCGTGGGTACCCCAGAGTGAATATATCATGGGGTCCCTATGGACTCCAAACAACCGTCCTGGTCCTCTTGGGAGCGTAGAAAGTGCACGACCCCTTACCGCGGCGACAGCGGCGAGGAGAGCGAAGACTGCAAGGCGGGACATGTTGCTAGACCGGGTGGAGTCGTTGTGCCCTCCGCCGTCCTCGGCGCCCTTAAGAAGGCGGACGCCGCCGTGACGGTGCACCGCCATGGCGGGGCGCGGGCGTGACGGCCGCGGGCCGCGTTCGCGAGAATGGCGTCGCCGGCTGACGTGCACCCCGAAAACAAAACGTGCGGGCCGCTCGGACGCGACCTTGTTTGTAGACACCCGTTGTACACTTTCTTTGCACGTTTGATGCCCTCACGCCGGCCATGCACGGCACGCCACCGCATGGACACGTCACAACGGCACCCGACATGGGCCTTCGTATGGTCACGGTGAGCCCGAGTACTACGAATATCTCAGCTTCGTGGAACAAAATCTGACAAAAACTTTATTCAAGGTTGCAAAACATTTAAAAGAAATAATGCAATAATAATGCTACCACAGTCGGACAGTGTATTTCCTGTTGCGTTACGGTAACGGTTCCTCCACCCGCAGCAGCGGCTGCCGGATGGCGTCCAGGATGTAGAGCAGCGCCTCGGGCGGCAGGTCGCGCTGCCTCCGGATGACCTCGCTGATCCTGGAGTACTCACTGCGCATCCAGTCCTGGATGGCCTCCTCCATGCCCAGCTCCGCGTACAGCTCCATCACGGCCGCCACCTTCTCGGCGTCGTCGACACCGTAGTTCTCCTGTCGGGGTTTCGTCGCGGGATTAAGAGAGCCCCTCTGAGGTGGGCGCCTGCGATGGTAGGCCGTACCGCTCGGCACCCGTGTGCGCGACCCCTCCGGCGGCCTGCCCCCCAGGCGCTCCCGCTCACCTTAAGCAGGGCACGCTGCTTGTCGTTGGCACGCCGTTTGGCCTCCACCACCAGCCAGGTGCATTTGCCGTTGCGGATGTCGCACCGGGTCTTCCCCGACAGCGACTCGGGCTCGTAGCAGTCGCTGTAGTCGTCCTGGACGGGAGAATGTATGTGAGTAGAGGTCGGTGGCTGTCGACAACCTTCGCGCGCCCAAGCTCACCTGCACGGTGAAGAGCATCCCGATGTCCTGGGCCACCCCCCAGAGCACCCCCTGGCGCCCGCTGTCCGAGAGGCCGGCCAGGTGCATGGCCGCGGCCAGCGGGCTGTAGAAGCTGTAGTGCGAGATCTTGAAGCGAGCCTGCGCCGCGTGCATCGCGTGGTCGAAGGCGTCGAACCTCCCCTCGCCGGTGCAGCCGTTGTGGCACTCGTAGTTCTGGGCTATGATACCATAGAAGATCGCCTGCGAAGTGCCCAGATTGTGGTGCACTCTGTGTAACTGCAATGCAATGTCGCGTACCCGGGCCCGGGGTTCCGACCCTCGCACCTACCGCACTCACCTCGTTGAAGAGTTCGAACAGGCGGACGTAGCTCGGCTCTGTGCGGAAGTAGCGGTGCAGAACCTTGTTCATCGCCGTGTGAACTAGGAAAGCGTCGTTGACGGCGTGCAGGCCGACGCCGGGCAGCGTGTGCCAGGCGGGCAGCCCCCTCCTCAGCTCGGCGACGTCGACCAGGTCGTCGATGATGACGACGTAGCCCTGCAGCTACTCGGACGCACCAGGATTGTAACGGTTGTGAGGGGCGTGAGGAAGGCGGTGATTAGGGAGGCCGCTCACCATCTCGAAGGCGAGGCCCAGCGGCTTGCCCAGCCCGGCGCGGTCCGGCGGGAGCAGCTCGCGGCAGGCGTTGAGCGCGCTGCAGCCGCGGAACAGGCGGCCCCGCGGCACCACGTAGTGCAGCACCTGAGGACAATTT
>NW_026267802.1:7476-7847 GCF_000697945.3 Frankliniella occidentalis
CTAGTAAAGTTCCCAAGGAATCCAGTGGTGATGAGTAATTTGGTTGACAGACACTCAAAATACGGTTTATCTCAAGTATAAGATTCTACTTGTGGGAGAAAAGGTCTATGCCGGCGGCCTGAGTCAATCCGGTGCTTTCGGCTTGTTAGGGATTCTCTGCCGAGCAGGGACTTGGCTCCGGCTTACACCCTGGGGGCATCGAAATAATATCTTCTATAGATGGGGCGGATCAAGCTGACTCTGGCTCCCGGTTTTGTGGCCATGATTAGGGATGTTAGGAAAGGGGTCAGTTTAAGGAAAAGGGGGCAGGTTTTTGGTCGAGGAGGTAGGTCGACTAGCCCGCCACCGTGGCTCAAAATACGATGGCGGCC
>NW_026267802.1:8402-9611 GCF_000697945.3 Frankliniella occidentalis
CTTCTATAGATGGGGCGGATCAAAGCTGACTCTGGCTCCCGGTTTTGTGGCCATAATTAGGGATGTAAGGAAAGGGGTCAGTTTAAGGAAAAGGGGGCAGGTTTTTGGTCGAGGAGGTAGGTCGACTAGCCCGCCACCGTGGCTCAAAATACGATGGCGGCCACTGCAGCTAAGTTATAAGTTATGATCAGAGGCAGCCGCTCCTTTGCAGCGCCTCTTTTAATTCATCGCGTTATAAATGATTAAACAAAGACGGTCTGTCCTTTATTCGCGCGTGGCGCGTGGCGGACGCGCCATATCGCATCAGGGAAAGGCTTCGGGATGAGGAAAACCTTTGAATTTTTTTGTTTTTGTTTTGTGTGGGTTTACGATGGAGTTTTTTTTTGGAACAGAACGAAATTGGTACGGAACGGAACGAATCCCGTTCGCTTGTTCCTTATTGGCGTGTTTATGTTGCCGTTTTGACGGAACGCAACGAAATCTTAGGCCGGAACAGAACGACGGGTTCCCATTTTGATAGGAATTCCCTTAAGGAGCGGGAACAGAACGAAGTTTTCCGGAACGAAACAAAGGGTCAGCCAATGAGAAAGCGTCCCTGCTGCACGGAACGCACTTTCGTTCTGTTCCGTCACTGAATCATCGTAAACACCCCTTCGTTCCGTAGCCGAAAATTTTGTTCTGTTCCGTTAAAATCTCGTTCTGTTCCGTAATCACCAACTCCATAGTAAACCCGCCACCAGTAGGCGCGCTCGCTCTGAGCTTGGAAGGACGGCGGTTCGAATCCTCGTAGAGTTAAACTTTTTCTCAAGCCACCAAATTTCAAATGGACTTCAAACCCGTCATTACACCACGACCCTCTCGTAGAGTTCCGACGGCGTTGTGGTTACCGTCCTTGGTGGTACTCGTCGAAGGTGGCTAGAGAATCGGCACTGGGCCGGGGTTCGACTGACGGCGAAAACGGGCCGTGAGAGTTTCCCGGTGCCTGGCACTTTACTGTGGTTGCGGGTGTACAATAAGACTTAGAATCTGGCTATAAAGTAGCTCCATGACCTCTGGTGGGTCAGTCCAGTTTAACCAACGTACTCGTCAACCGTTTCACAAACCTAAAGTGAGCTACAGGGGTGCTAAAGTAACCTTAAGCAAACTAAACGAGAGCTAAAGTTACCTTAAGCAAACAAGACGAGAGCTAAAGTAAAATAAAGAGAGCTG
>NW_026267802.1:10471-11730 GCF_000697945.3 Frankliniella occidentalis
AACCGCTCAGTCTGATGAGCCGCGAAGACAACCGCTCAACCGCTGCAGGAAAGCCTATTATACTGAGCGGTTGTCGTAGCGCCTTGGCAGACTGAGCGGTTGTCGTAGCGCCTCGAGAGACTGAGCGGTTGTCGAAACGCCTCGGCAGACTGAGCGGTTCTCGCTCTGAGGTATCGTTATAAGCTAAAGTAACCTAAAGCGAGCTAAGGGGGAGCTAAAGTTACCTTAAGCGAGCTACAAGGGGAGCTAAAGTAACCTGAAACGAGCTAAAGGGGAGCTAAAACAATAAAAAGTGAGCAACAAGAAGGGGTTAAGTAACCTAAAGCAAGATATAGGGAAGCGAATGAAACCGAAAGCAAAGTAAAGCTTAGCTAAAGTAACCTCAAGCGAGCTAAGAGAAACTAAAGAAACCTAAAACGGGCTAAAGGGGAGCTAAAGTTACATCAAGAGTGCTAAAGGGGAGCTAAAGTTACCTAAAGGGAGCAAAAGTGGAGCTTAAGTATCCTTGAGCGAGAAAAAGTGGTGCTAAAGTTACCTCAAGCGAGCTAAAGTGGAGCTTAAGTTACCTAAATCGAGCTAAAGTGAAGCTAAAGTTATATCAAGCGTGCCAAACGGGAGCTAAAGTTACCTAAAGGAAGCAAAAGTAGAGCTAAAGATACCTAAAGCCAAGTAAAGGCAAGCTTAAGTATCCCAAAGCGAGCAAAAGTGGAGCAAAAGTTACCTAAAGCGTGTTAAAGTGGAGCTAAAGTTACCTAAAGTGAGCAAAAGTGGAGCATAAGTATCCTGGTGCGAGCAAAAGTGGAACTAAAGTTACCTAAAGCGAGCTAAAAGGGAACTAAAGTTATATCAAGCGTGCCAAACGGGAGCTAAAGTCACCTAAAGGGAGCGAAAGTGGAGCTAAAGTTACCCAAAGCCAAATAAAGGCAAGCTTAAGTATCCTAAAGCAAGCAAAAGTGGAGCTAAAGTTACCTAAAGCGAGCTAAAGGGGAGCTAAAGTTATATCAAGCGTGCCAAACGGGAGCTAAAGTTACCTAAAGAAAGCAAAAGTAGAGCTAAAGATACCTAAAGCCAAATAAAGGCAAGCTTAAGTATCCTAAAGCAAACAAAACTGGAGCTAAAGTTACCTAAAGCGAGCTAAAGGGGAGCTAAAGTTATGTCAAGCGTGCCAAACGGGAGCTTAAGTTACCTATAGGAAGCAATAGTGGAGCTAAAGTTACCTCAAGCCAGGTAAAGGCAAGCTTAAGTATCCTAAAGCGAGC
>NW_026267802.1:16391-16787 GCF_000697945.3 Frankliniella occidentalis
TACCTAAAGGGAGCAAAAGTGCAGGTAAAGTATCCTTGAGCGAGCAAAAGTAGAGCTGAAGTTACCTAAAGCGAGCTAAAGGGGAGGTAAAGTTACAGTCATCTGCCCATATTTCGGACAAAATTCGTCGTATTTTCTTAGTAACTCCTGACTTATTAGAGATACGAAATTGGGCGCGGGAATGAAGAAACTACACCCTCGGCCCTACCTTTTCCCGTTGTGCAAAGTTTTATACCTGAATATGTTTGTCTGCAAGAGCCCGAAATGTTCTGTCCGAAATTAGGAACAGAAGGTTCTTAATTTCGGACAAACTGTTCCTAATTTCGTACAAAACCGTTTGCCGCTCATGTACTGGCTCGGAAAACAGTTTTAGAGATACAGGCGGGTAGGGCGGGT
>NW_026267802.1:16837-17169 GCF_000697945.3 Frankliniella occidentalis
GCTAAAGTAAAATAAAGCGTTCTAAAGGGGAGGTGAAGTTACCTTAAGCGAGCAAAAGTGGAGCTTAAGTATCCTAGAGCGAGCAAAAGGGGAGCTAAAGTTACACAAAGAAAGCTGAAGTGGAGCTAAAATTAATTAAAGAGAGCTTAAGTGGAGCTTAAGGTACCTAAAGCGAGCTTAAGGGGGAGATAAAGTTATATCAAGAGTGCTAAAGGGGAGCTTAAGTTACCTAAAGCAAGCAAAAGTGGAGCTTAAGTATCCTTGAGCGAGCAAAAGTGGTGCTAAAGTTACCTCAAGCGAGCTAAAGGGGAGCTAAAATTATATCAAGCGTG
>NW_026267802.1:17939-18512 GCF_000697945.3 Frankliniella occidentalis
TAAGCAAGCTAGAGGGAAGCTAAAGTTCCCTAGAGCAAGCTTAAGTGGAGCTAAAGTAAATTAAAGCGAGCTAAAGTGGAGCTAAAGTTACCTAAAGCGAGCTAAAGGGGAGCTTAAGTTACCTAAAGCGAGCTAAAGGGGTGCTAAAGTTTCCTAAAGCGATTAAATGGGGAGCTAAAGTTAACTGAAGCAAGTTAAAGGGGAGCCAAAGTAAACTTAAGCAAGCTAAAGGGGAGCTAAAGTTACACAAAGAAAGCTGAAGTGGAGCTAAAGTTAATTAAAGAGAGCTTAAGTGGAGCTTAAGTTACCTAAAGCGAGCTAAAGGGGAGATAAAGTTATATCAAGAATGCTAAAGGGGAGGTGAAGTTACCTAAAGCAAGCAAAAGTGGAGCTTAAGTATCCTTGAGCGAGCAAAAGGGGAGCTAAAGTTACCTAAAGCGAGCTAAAGAGGAGCTAAAGTTATGTCAAGAGTGCTAAGGGGGAGCTTAAGTTACCTTAAGCGATCAAAAGTGAAGCTAAAGTAAAATAAAGCGTTCTAAAGGGGAGGTGAAGTTACCTTAAGCGAGCAAAAGT
>NW_026267802.1:24002-24380 GCF_000697945.3 Frankliniella occidentalis
ATCAAAAGTGAAGCTAAAGTAAAATAAAGCGTTCTAAAGGGGAGGTGAAGTTACCTTAAGCGAGCAAAAGTGGAGCTTAAGTATCCTAGAGCGAGAAAAAGGGGAGCAAAAGTTACCTAAAGAGTGCTAAAGTGGAGCTAAAGTTACCTAAAGTGAGCAAAAGTGGAGCTTAAGTATCCTGGTGCGAGCAAAAGTGGAGCTAAAGTTACCTAAAGCGAGCTAATGGGGAGCTAAAGTTATATCAAGCGTGCCAAACGGGAGCTAAAGTTACCTATAGGAAGAAAAAGTGGAGCTAAAGATACCTAAAGCCAAGTAAAGGCAAGCTTGAGTATCCTAAAGCGAGCAAAAGTGGAGCTAAAGTTACCTAAAGCGAGCTAA
>NW_026267802.1:24745-25285 GCF_000697945.3 Frankliniella occidentalis
GCAGGTAAAGTATCCTTGAGCGAGCAAAAGTAGAGCTGAAGTTACCTAAAGCGAGCTAAAGGGGAGGTAA
Source organism: Frankliniella occidentalis (assembly GCF_000697945.3). NCBI lineage: Eukaryota > Metazoa > Arthropoda > Insecta > Thysanoptera > Thripidae > Frankliniella > Frankliniella occidentalis. Next base: position 24,816 of record NW_026267802.1, read on the forward strand.
AGTTATATCAAGAGTGCTAAAGGGGTGCTTAAGTTACCTTAAGCGATCAAAAGTGAAGCTAAAGTAAAATAAAGCGTTCTAAAGGGGAGGTGAAGTTACCTTAAGCAAGCAAAAGTGGAGCTTAAGTATCCTAGAGCGAACAAAAGGGGAGCTAAAGTTACACAAAGAAAGCTGAAGTGGAGCTAAAGTTAATTAAAAAGAGCTTAAGTGGAGCTTAAGGTACCTAAAGCGAGCTTAAGGGGGAGATAAAGTTATATCAAGAGTGCTAAAGGGGAGCTAAAGTTACCTAAAGCAAGCAAAAGTGGAGCTTAAGTATCCTTGAGCAAGCAAAAGTGGTGCTAAAGTTACCTCAAGCGAGCTAAAGGGGAGCTAAAGTTATATCAAGCGTGCCAAACGGGAGCTAAAGTTACCTAAAGAGAGCAAAAGTGGAGCTAAAGTTACCTAAAGCCAGGTAAAGGCAAGCTTAAGTA
>NW_026267802.1:30660-31125 GCF_000697945.3 Frankliniella occidentalis
GCGAGCTAAAGGGGAGCTAAAGTTATATCAAGCGTGCCAAACGGGAGCTAAAGTCACCTAAAGGAAGCAAAAGTGGAGCTAAAGTTACCTAAAGCCAAATAAAGGCAAGCTTAAGAATCCTCAAGCAAGCAAAAGTGGAGCTAAAGTTACCTAAAGCGAGCTAATTGGGAGCTAAAGTTAACTGAAGCAAGCTAAAGGGGAGCTAGAGTAAACTTAAGCAAGCTATAGGGAATCTTAAGTTCCCTAGAGCAAGCTAAAGTGGAGCTAAAGCAAATTAAAGCGAGGTAAAGTGGAGCTACAGTTACCTAAAGCGAGCTAAAGGGGAGCTTAAGTTACCTAAAGCGAGCTAATGGGGAGCTAAAGTTACCTAAAGCGAGCAAAAGTGGAGCTTAAGTATCCTAGAGCGAGCAAAAGTGGAGCTAAAGTTACCTAATGTGAGCAAAAGTTGAGCTTAAGTATCCTGGT
>NW_026267802.1:36631-37022 GCF_000697945.3 Frankliniella occidentalis
AAGGGAGCAAAAGTGGAGCTAAAGTTACCTAAAGCGAGCTAAAGGGGAGCTAAAGTTATATCAAGAGTGATAAAGGGGAGCTAAAGTTACCTAAAGGGAGCAAAAGTGGAGGTAAAGTATCCTTGAGCGAGCAAAAGTAGAGCTTAAGTTACCTAAAGCGAGCTAAAGGGGAGGTAAAGTTATATCAAGAGTGCTAAAGGGGGGCTAAAGTTACCTTAAGCGAGCTAAAGTGGAGCTAAAGTTACCTAAAGCGTGCTAAAGAGAAGCTAAAGTTACCTAAAGCGAGCAGGGGATGAAAACTATCAGGGAATGTTCGGCCTATAAATATAAACTGCCCCGCAAATCCAGGACGCTCTGGGATGAATAGTTTTCGAGAAATCAAAGTTCTAAT
>NW_026267803.1:0-842 GCF_000697945.3 Frankliniella occidentalis
GAAATAGGATCGAAGGTCACTGAAATTCTATCGTGGTTCACTGAAATCAATCGAAGTGTTCAAAATAATATGCCAAAGTTTGCTTTCATAGCTCTTAATCAGCAGTCAAAGTTCAGCGAAGTTCCGAAAGTTCACTTCAGTTCACCGAAGCACAAGAAAACGTACACCAAAGTTCTGGCCTATTTCAATAAGACTTATATCACCCTAGCAAAAACCAATAAAGACTTGCTTCTTAGAGTGAACCAGGCGGGCTTGGAGGTTATACCCTGTGAACTGTAACACTTGCATTCTTTACCCGAGGTTAACTGATTCAACCGAGATTTCAACAGGGGTTAGGGTTGCGAGGGCCGGTAATGTTACCGGTAACGTTACCGGAAAAATTGGTAATTTACGGCAGTTTACCAAATGCTCGGTAACGTGAAAAAAAACCGATAGTGATTACACTTTAAAATGAGTCAAAACTCACTTTCCGGAAGCAAAAATCACATTTGGAATAGTAAATATGACATATTATTACCTTTTAAGTCACTTTCTAGAGACCTGACAGCAAATGTGTCATTCTTCTAAAGTTTAAAAGGCATAGCATTAGATAGCTATTTTTATAGGTGTACTTCTGGTAACTCTATAAACACAACTGATGTTTATGAAAACAAGATAAAAAAAAATATTCTAATGGAAATAGAAAATACCGGCTATTCCGCCACTTTTTAAGCAGTACACACTAATAAATAGTACATTGCCACTTTTTCTACAAGAAATTGAATTTTCCTCATTTTTCCATAATTTTCAGTAAATTACCCATTTTACCGTAATTTATGGTAACATTGATTGTTACCGGTAAT
>NW_026267803.1:4402-5419 GCF_000697945.3 Frankliniella occidentalis
CAGTCGTGTTGCTTGCACGTGCACGCCAGTTGCACGCCTAATTTCTCGGTGTTTGTGTGTGTGTGAGAGGAAAGAGAGGGAGGAGGAGAAAGGGGGGGGGCGAGAGAGGGAGAGAGGGAGAGAGAGAGATAGAGAGTGAGAGAAAGAGAGAGGGAGGGGGGGGGGGTAAAGTGAGTCGAGAAAGAGGGCGCATAGAGGTGCAAACGCACAACACAAAGCCCGACAAAGCCTCCCCAAACCGCTTGTCGACACAGAAGAAAACGGGCAGGCGACTAAAAGACTGGGAACGATTTGGAGCAAGAGCTCTAATTTGAGCTTCTATTGGCTATGTTCTCAGAGGGAACGAAAACTAGCATAGGGCAAATTGCAGCTCCGTCGGTGCTTATTGCAACCACAGAACGCCAAATCACTTAATCATTGTTTTTTTTATTTAAAGAAAAATATTTTTAAAAACCTTTTTATTTTGTTGCATCGACACCAACTGAATCAGGTTGTGAATATGGTTGCGTCTAGCTTCTTGCCCAACCTACTCCCCCCCCCCCTTCCACCTTCACGTTTGGCCAGGCGGCGTATACAAGCGATTGTGCGTGCAATCGAACCGAATCCCCTTACGTCACTACAAGGGCTTCCCCGCTATTAGGCCGATGGCCAGAGGGCAGTTCAGGCCAGCCACTACACAGTGCAGTGATCGTGTTCCCAGCACTCGTTCTCAGCCGAACACGTGACATAGTCATGCAACGTATGCCATGCCCCATTGGTACTTAGCTCCTTGTTTTGTGCTAGTTGTAGTACCAGTGCGAAAAATTGCAGACACCATTATTTGGCAACAACAATTGCAGCGTAGCCGTCAAAATGAGACAGCTGTGTTGGTTGAGGTAGGGCAACATTTGAGGAATCCCGCTCATGTAGGGGTGGAGGCCTATGATATTGAGGGCAGCAGAGAGGGGAGAGGGTAGGAAAGCAGGATGGGAGAGGGAATGGGAGGCCCGGCATGGGTCCAGCTGCAGGGATCAGGGC
>NW_026267803.1:10434-10799 GCF_000697945.3 Frankliniella occidentalis
TTGGCAATGAACTCCGTTTGGAAATGGGTCATTGCCAAAAATGCGCTTCATTGCCGACCCAGTGGCAATGAAGGCGTTTTCATTGCCAAGAAATTAAAATGATCATTGCAAAACAAAAAACAGTGTTGTTCTCGAGGGGTCCGCAAGTACGGTCTGCCGGTGTACACATGTGGTGGGCTTCCTAGTTTTCCTAGGCTTTCCTAAGGTTTTCCCGGTCTTACCAACTTTTTCTTGATTTTCCCAATATCTTGGTTTTCTGGGATTTTCTAAAGGCTTCCTCCAGTTTTCTGCGGTTTTCTCGCATTTTCATCGGTCTTCCCTTACATTTTCTGGTCTTCCTTGCAATTTCTAGGTCTTTCCTAAAG
>NW_026267803.1:11532-11898 GCF_000697945.3 Frankliniella occidentalis
AATCTACAAAGTTCTTTGGGAAATCCCAAAGGACTTTGGCAATACTTTTCACGACTGTTCCTCCGTGAAATCCCAGGATTTTTTTTAACAGTGAAAATTTTCCTTGACGCCAGTTGTAAAATTTACAATTTGTAATCGTAAAAATACATGCAGTACGTATCGACTTCAAATCCATTGGCGAGTAAAAAATGTGCTCTCGTAAATTTACAACTTAAATTGTAATTCGAGTTTACAAAAATTTTGTAAATTTACGACGATATTTTTTACAGTGAAATTCTCCCCGCTATCCTTTTTTCTGCGCCATGCTTTCTGCAATGCTACTCCCTCGTCTTCCGACAGTGTAGAGAGGCTGGTAGTACGGCTGGT
>NW_026267803.1:16659-17122 GCF_000697945.3 Frankliniella occidentalis
CCAATTCCCCACCAACCACAGCACGCTTAATCTTTAACAATTAATATATTCTGCAAACTTCATTTGCAAATTTCCCCTACTACTCGAGGGGAAAATCATTTGCGAAATAGTTCGTACACCTTCCCCCGAAATAGTCCGAAATAAAGGCGAAATAGAGCGAAATAGACCCCAAATAGACGCAAAATAGTCGGTGAAATAGTCGCGAAATACCCCTGAAATACTCCGAAATACCGCAAAATACCCTGAAATAATCCGAAATAGGCGAAAAATAACCAAAATGGCAGGCGAAATACTGGAGAAATGCCAGAAATAGCCCGTACGCAACGGACCCAAGTGATTTCCCTCTCGTGGCTACTATGCGTTATGTTAACATTTTAGTCCAGAGGCTACTAACACATTTCTACGTAACTTATATGTGACATGTTATAAATGACGACTTTTCCATCCTAGATTTTGTCGGCCC
>NW_026267803.1:18762-21848 GCF_000697945.3 Frankliniella occidentalis
TAGCTATGATCATCACACATCTCTTCTGTCCTAGACCGCGAATTAGACAATCTTTTAATTCACGACTGTGTCCATGTCTTTTAAACGTGCCACAAACTGCTATTGTCTGTGCGTAACACGCAAAATAATAACTAGTAGAATGCTGTGCATTAGAGGCTGAGTGTGAGTGTGTTTCTAAATTTATGAGAGCTTAAATTTGCCTTCTTATTGTGAATAAAACCTATTCGAAATACTTTGTCTTCATTCACGATCAATAAAAGGGTGCATTGATAGATGTCAATTAAAAATTACTACTAAACAAAACACATAATTCAATAAATCTGATTGAACAATTAATAAAAGGGTGCATTCATAGATGCACATTAAAATTAATACTCAACGACCACCGTACATCAAGGTGGACTTAGTCTCGTGAAAAAAGATCTGAAAACGCGTGTTTTTGACAGAGAAGCTTTAACCAATTGCAATAGTGATGTGCATTAAAGGCTGACTGTGTCTCCTGATTTATATGAACTGAAATAAATTTAAATATTCAAAACTGTATGGAATCGATTCGATTCGACGGCTGCGCCCGACTGCATATATATTTAATCAGCAATGATATCTTTGTTAGGGATTTTGTCAACATAGCACGAGACCGGGAAAATATAGTGGTGGCTGGAATAGATGGGATCAAATTGGATTGGACCCCTTAGCAAAGCATGTCATTTACCAAAGATTTTTTTTTTCATTGTGACATTATAGCAAAATTATAGTGGGCTCATGTCCATGACCACATCTTGTCATTGACCTCACTTTCAATGTAATTTCGACATCCATTGTCAGAAGCATTTTAAATACTTTGGAATAACTCAGTAAAAGGTCAAGACGGAAAATCAAAAATGATACAGTAGATGTAAAAAAAAATGAAGCAAACCTAAACTAACAAAACCTAACTCAATACAGAAAATCAGAAACGACACAGTAAACGTAAAAGAAAAATGGAGCAAACCCAAACTAACAAAACCTAACTTAATACAGAAAATCAGAAACGATACAGTAAACGTAAAAGGAAAATGGAGCAAACCTAAACTAACAAAACCTAACTCAATACAGAAAATCAGAAACGATACTGTAAATATATCATAAAAATTAGGCAAACCGAACTCAATACAGAAACTTTGGGAACGGTAATGTTGAAACAAAAAATTATTTGACAGATGACATGCTTTGCTGACCAACTATATAAATCTGAAACTCTACACAACTGACTTCATAGATATCAATTAAAAGAACTAGTCAATAAGAACTGTAAATCACTAAATCTGATTGAAGGATTTCAATTTGACTTCTGATTGTGAATAAAACCTATTCTAGTTCCTTATACTTTATCTTTATTCAACAGTCCGTAAAAGGGTGACTTCATAGAAGTCAATTAAAGGTACTACTCCATGACAACCGTAAATCAGTAAATTTGATTGTATAGGATTTGATGCTATGGGATAAAAGGGTGAATTCGCTGGATGCCAATTAAGATTCATAATGCACGATGCAGAAAATTTAATGGATTCTAATCAAAAATAAGCAACTGTAAATCAAGTCTGACATATATCGTAAGTTCTTGTTCTTGAAGATCCTTCCCTAAAATAAGGCTATTGAAATTGCTTATAATTTTGGTTTCTTCATAAAAGGGTGAATTCATTGATGCAAATTAAAATTCAGAATGAAACACAAACTTTAATTGGATAACTCAATGCTAGATGTCATTGATCAACATAATCAAAAAACAAAACCTATAACATAATGACAAACCACATTGTATGTCAACTGTCAGCTTGTCACTGCATAAAAGGGAAATTTATACCAAATGAATTGAACTCTGTCACGAATTTGAATCTTATATCTGGTTAAAACCCTTAAAACCTCGATCAACTAAAACGTGACCAAACTCAAAATGAAATGTCACTATTCAATCTATCACAATGGCATCTTGCAAATTATTGTTATTTAGATTAACAACTGAAAAGGTTCAAAATCAAACGCTACATGAATGTCTGCTACTACCTAACAAACTGACAGTTTGTATTTAAACAGTCTCCTACCAAACCTTACATGATCACTTGTAGGTAGGTTGCTTAGTGACGTCGTAACTTGTACATTATTCTTACTTCTTATTCTTATTTTCAACGTTAATTAAATCTTCACTTTATCTAATTTCCCTTTAAACTGCTAAAATACTTTTGAAATGCTAGCAGACGCCGGTACCCGACCCCGCAGAACGAAATGTACCAACATATCAAAATGGAAATTTTATTTGGAAAATCTAAATATTTTAAATCTCCCCAAAACTGAACCAATCGCCTTAAAAGGGCTCTATATTTGACTAAACCTTTAGATGAAGTGTAAGCGTTTGTTAGGCAAACTCAGACGAATAAAACTGCATTTGTTTCAACACATTTTTTTGTATTCACTGTTAGGTTGGCACCAACCTATAGCGGCGACTTTTCCGATCAATATGTTGGCTTCGTTAGATAGTATAGTATAGTATAGTACTATATTGTATAGTTTCGTATAGTTTAGTTTGCACTCAGCCAATTACGCATAGGAAAAGAAATACGTATAAAACAAGACGCCAACCCCAACCATCGCCATTCCGTTTTGTTCCGCTGACGACAAACTGCTGACGACGACCGCCTATACAGTTTACGGCCGGGGTCGTTCGTTGGCGCCTCCGTTCGACGATTTCCCCCCAACTTTTCGTCTCCCCCTTTCTCTCAGTGTACGACGCGACCCCCGCCTCCTAGGCGCACAGGGCCGGGGGATGCGCGGCAGCCCCGGCGGCAGCTGCGCCCGCACGGCGCACGCACCAGTCCATCCTGCCCCGGCCATATTTACGAACATTTCTCCACTTTCAGCAGGATTTTCACTCCAGGAGTCGGACCAAGTCAGCATATTTGTGCATCAGCCCATCCAACGCCAGCGGGTCGGGATTCAGGGAGCGAGTGAGAGAGAGAGCCAGGTGAAGTCAGCAGAAGGGTTATAACGGAAAAGAGGTACAAAAAAGATACGTCAAAAGTATTAATTTCGTGGAACTTTAATTATGAACC
>NW_026267803.1:21898-22501 GCF_000697945.3 Frankliniella occidentalis
ATGGTCCATCCAAGAACTGACATCGTGAAAGGGGACAGAGGGGCGGGGGAGGGGGTTACTGCAGCGGGCGAGTGCTGCGAAAAGGACATGGGAATACTGTCATCTGTTCGGCGACCTGCTCGCGAGGGGGGAGAGGTAAAGACCAGAGAAGGAGATGGGTATGGAAGAAGGGAAAGCAGAAACATAAGGTAGAACCGGGGACTAAAGGGGAAGAAAGTCAAGGAGGGGGGAGAAAGTTGACGACATAAAGGGGTTGGAAAGACGAAGGGCACAAAAAGAGACAAAATAGACAAGAGGAATATGGGGGAGGGAAAAGAGCGAGAGAAAGACGCAAAAGACCGAGCGAAAGACGCCCCCTCATCAAAAGGGACGAACAAACATGAGAGGCCCACGCGTCTCGCAAAGTCAGCGAGTCGAAAGGACCGTGGGTCGAGCGGTCTGTACACCTGTTTCGAGTAACAGGCTGCGCAATTGGTGGTGGTGGTGGGGGGGGGGGGGGGATGCAACCACAATGACGCATCCCCGCCCATGTTTCCCTTCGATCAGAATGCCGCGTTCTAAACTTCACTCCACGAATTGTCAGAACTACTGAACTAGTTAATT
>NW_026267803.1:24383-25291 GCF_000697945.3 Frankliniella occidentalis
GCCCGCCCCTACCCTCCACCCCACGCCGCCACGCCCCGCCACGCCCGGCCGCGCACAGCGCCAGAATATGTTGCGTCATATTGTGTCTCCAGCGGGTCGAGCCCCAATGCATAACAAAGCGAGCCGAATGCGTCTCGTGCGTGGGAAGAGACGGACGGACGGAAACCGTGACCGTCAGTACCATAGAAAGGTACTTTTCTACTCTACTTTACTGATGGCATGGTGCGCAGAGAGCAGAATATGGTAAATCCTAAAGTTTACAGAGCAAAAAAGGGATAAGAGGCACCAAAAAAAGCAACGTCAGTTTTCCTGCACAAAGGGGTACTGGTATTTTCCAAAATCATCGTCAAAGTATACTTGAAGTTTGAATTCAAAACTTTTTAACGTAGACATGGCAAAAAATTGTGTTAGTGTTGCGGGTATTGCGAAGACTGCATTGGCACAACCCCAAGTCGGCGCGTTTTTAATCCGCGGCAAATGGGACCAATCACGTGGAAACGCGGAGATAGTCAAATTAAGAGGGGAAGCGCGGCAGGAAGGAGGGGGACATAATGGCGAAAAATATCCTGTTGCAGAAAGGCTGAGTAGAGAGCCACGCAAGAGAGAGCAGGAGGAGGGTACGATGGGTAAGAGGGGGGGGGGCGAAGAAGGGGGGAAGAAGGGGAGAGAGAAGGGAGAGAGGGGAAAGAAAGGGGGGGTGAGAGAAAGGAGGTGGGGGAGGGAATCATTATGGGCAGAGGAGTAATCAGGCCAGCAGTGGCAGCGCCGCCGGGAGATGAAAAGAGTCGAAGCGGGGCGCTCTGTGTGATTACACACCGCCAACCGTTGCAAAAATTGAGAGCGAGAAGATGAATCGAAAAGAGGGAGGCGCGGGAAGCGAAGACGGGGAGCGAGGGGGGGGAGGGGGG
>NW_026267803.1:27136-27633 GCF_000697945.3 Frankliniella occidentalis
GCAATAAGTATTATCAATGTACTCATTAAAACAATTAAGCACGCAAAAGGGTATGGCTGTTTTTAGCCCGCCCTTCTGCTTTTTTAAAAAGCATTAAAGCGGGCTTATGCAACCGCTCTCGTGTCCGCCTGTCTGTCGTCCGTGTAAGAGCTAGAGGTCTACAAATTTCAGGGTATCTTAAGGGGTCACTTCTGGACAACGAAACGCCTGGTGCAAATCCCGGCAACCACCCCTAAGGGGATGAAAAGGGGTAACAAAGAAATAGGGGTTGGTCCAAAAAGTAGAAAAAATATGTTTTTTCAAGTTTCATAAGGGGTAACTCGTGTAGGTAGAGCCCTTCGGGCGAAAATTTTGTCCGTTTGACTCTATCTTGCACCGTTTGGGCGCTACAGTGCTTTTCTCGACGATAAAACGGCGAAAATGACCACGTTCACATAAAGACGTACAAGGAGGCGTCCAATCGTAAAATGTCAGAGGAAGTACCCCCCCCCCAAAAC
>NW_026267803.1:28942-30439 GCF_000697945.3 Frankliniella occidentalis
GGGGTGGGGGCAGAAAGGCAGAGGGCTCCCGCCGCCTTTCCTATCCTGCAACATCTTATTGGTCGCCATTCAACCCTCTCTCGCTCTCTATATCTGCCGCGCCCAAACTTCTTCCTCACACACTTTTTTGTTAGTATTATTTATTTTGTTTCTCACGGAGAGACGGGAAGGCGCTGGAGATTTTCGTTGGTAAATAAATCCACCATGCTTCGGTCGTCGCACCTCAATAAGGTGTTGATCACTAGGACGCTGGAGAAGGCAACGCTACAGCGCATTGTGTAGCCCGGTGCGCCCTGGTGCTACTCCGCAAGCGCAAGCACTTCCCCCGCCCCGCAGTAAAGGGCGCCGAAACGCTCGGTCCTGCTCGCTTGTGTGCCGCGCGTTTTGTGTCTCATCATTTCCGTTACGACATCGTTACTGCATCGTTACGCCGCTCGCGCCCTCGCGGCGAGTTTAACAAGCTTGACACAACTGCCATTACCGTTCGCAGATACAGCCAGCTACCCGGCGAGCGAGCCCGGCAGCGCTGATGCCACTCTCGGCTGGCTGGCGTCCAGAGATACCCGTACTGCCGAGCGAGGGCCCGACTGGTTAGTGTTGCCGTTGTTTGTCACGCTTCACCCTCCAAAACAGGACAGGTGGACCATCGGGGGGAAAAAACGAAACAAAAAGAAAACAAAACACGCTCTCTCGACACGACGGATGACGCTCTCCCTTTTACTTTACACGTTCAGCAGGTAAGCTGCGCGCCGACCACCCTCCTTCCCTTCTTTCTCTCTCTTAGAACTCCAAGGAGTCCGCGTCCCATCCCGACGCCACTCGGAGAGGGGCGAACAGAAACAGCAGGCGGCCGGTCATCGTGACGGGTCAAGGGTTACGCAGGAGGTCAAACATGCAGAGGGACGGCCATGAGGATCGTCCAGATCGTACCTTCACATTTCTTCAGTCATTCGGCAAGTAACATGAGCTCGGCAGGTCGACGCCTGCGAGACTCGAAGTAGGCCATCCCGCAATCCACATATGCATTGCAGGCAAGATTTTGCCTACCTAGCAGGCGCTATGGGAGCTTGCAGGCTAAACCTGACGAGGTTTGGTGAATGACGGAGGACTTTTCTGGGTGATCCCATGCCGGGATCCCAGGCCAACCGACAGAAGGCCAACACTCAGAAGAATGGCCACCAGAAGGACGCCGACCACAGGAGCTCAACCGCCAGGAGGATGGCCAGCAGGAGGACAGCTACCAGGAGGAGCCCAACCAGATGGAGACCGATCAAGGAGCGGGCAGGCTGAGGATGAGTGTCTTACGTGCTTCTACAGCCTTTCACCCCGCGAGCCCGATGCCACGTTGGGCAGGTAGGTGCCGCCTCCGCCGCTCAACACTCAACGCAATTACCCAAACAGCACCACAGCGGCGTACCACCGCGCGCCACGGCGGGCGGGCGCACCAGTACTCTACTCTACACTGTAAAAAATATTCTGAAATTTTAGAGCAAAATA
>NW_026267803.1:30525-33466 GCF_000697945.3 Frankliniella occidentalis
TGTTTTGAATTTTAAGAAACTTTTTGTTCTTAAATTTAAGAGCAAATTTGTTTTGTAAACTGCTTCAAAACATGTGTTATTAAAATTAAGATGGATTTTTTTTACAGTGTATTACTTTAAGCGCACCAGTACTCTTTTACTTTGAGCGCACCAGTACTGTTACACTTTGAGCGGGGCGGGTGCCCCAGAGCTCTTTTAATTTGAGCGCACAGTACTCTCTTACTTTGAGCGCACCAGTACTCAATTACTTTGAGCGCAACAGTACTCTATTACTTTGAGCGCACCAGTACTCTTTTACTTTCAGCGGGGCGGGCGCACCAGAGCTCTATTACTTTGAGCGCACCAGAGCTCTATTACTTTGAGTGGGGCGGCGGTGGCGGGACGCGCGAATTAGTTTTGCTTTTCTTGCGCCGCCCCAACACTCGTCTCCCTCTCACACGTGTGCGTGCTCGCTCCCTCTCTCTCTCTTTTAGTTTCCCCCTCTCGGCTCGCACACACCCCGACACCTGGGGGCTGCTCTCGGCTCGGCCTCACAGCTCGGCTCGCTCCCCCTCGACTCTGTTCGTCCAGGAGTCCCGTCCCGGAGCGGCCCGAGCGGAGGGAGCAGAAAGGTCGTTCAAAGGCCGACTTGCACTGCGCCGCCTCTCCACCCGCCGCCGCCACCGCCTGCTGCTGCCGGCGTTCAGCTGCTCAACGGTTTAACGGGGCTGCCAAGAGGAAAACACGCACACACACACGCACGCACAGAGGAGGTGGCGTGGCGTAGCGGGCCTCAGACACCTGCCGCCGTCCTTTTTATGACGGCCGGGGAAGACCACCACCTCCACGCGTCTATCTCTGGGGTTAGGAAATGGGGCAATATCCGACAAGGCGCGCCTACCTCCACCTTCTCTACCCCACCACCCCCTTTTCCTTCAGCCGTCACAAGACGAACCGACCAGCAAGAGCCTCAGGCGCCTAGTCACTTTGATCACTCTCTCTCTCTCTCTCTCTCTCCCCCTCCCTGGGGACCACCCCGCTGTTGGACCGTTATTCCCCGGGACGAGGGCGGCGGTCATCGACAACTCGGGCCGGACGACGCGCAAGTGCTGCGCGGACCCCTCACCCTCACACGACCGCGCCGCACCGCCCCACCACTCCCGCACCACAGAGGTGATGGAAAGAATTGAAAGGTTCGTGTGACCGCCTTACACATCCGTCTACTGCTCAATTCTTTATCGCGCTCGCTCTCTCTCACTCTCTCTCTTACTCTCTCTTTCGGATGGGGTTCGACCAAAAAAGAGAGACTAGTCTTACCGGCCGAATGAAAAGGAGAGGAAGGGAAGGAGGAGGAGGGGTAAACGATGGCGGTTAGATGGAACTAGACCGAGGCGAGTGCCGGGCGCAGGCGGCCCTGGCTGTGCGCGCCCCAACCTCTGTCATTTACCTTCCTTTCCTTTTCCGTTCCCTGGATCCCTCTGATGGGCTGAGCGATCGAGACATTCTTTCCGATCGCCCCACCTAATCCATCGTCTTCACCCCGCCACGCCCCGCCCGCCCAAGACCCGGCTACGCTACCGTCCCGTCCACACGGATAGCCGCGAACTCCATTCCCAAGTCCCGCGGTCCTCTCGCCCTTCACCTGCGCTGCCCATTTCACCTCTGCCCATGTTCACCTCTACGCTCGCATCTACGTACCCATTTGACCCCCACATTTAGATTCCCCTTCTGCCCAGGTTCACCAGCTCAACGCAGCAGCGGGCTCTCCTCGAGGTTGAATCCAACCTCCTCATGAAGCAGAGGACCTGCTCGTCCCTGCGGGCTGCTTTATTCTACCTCACACACAAGAGGCCACCCGACAGGCCTGCGCTCGGTTGGTCAAGCTATGGTAAAACGCGTCATTGACGTTTAGTCGGCGGTGGCCGCCCTTACACGTCTCCGACACGCCCAGCACGACCATGGTAGCGTACGACACGGTGCGGCCTATCGCAAAGCTTTCTTTCTTTCTATTTTTTTTACATCCAGCCCGTGTGTGCACACACATATGCATGCACGACGGGAGTGGCTTGGCCTGCGCGCGATCTCTCTCCCTCTCCCTATCCCACAGTTTACCCCTCTCGCTCTTTCCTCGCGGTTTCCAGTTTTGTTTCTCCGCCTGCCTGCTATTTTTTGTTGTTTTTATTCTTCCTCCTTTGCTTCAGCAGCAAGCAGCGCTGAGCTAGAAAGAGCCTAGGCGGCACCCCGGCGTGGTGCGGCACGCCCAGGCCAAATCAGATTGCCCCGGGGGGAAATGGGGAGAGAGAGAGGGGGGGGGGAGCGCGTGTACTTCCACTACATCCACCACGACACCGCCGCCGCCGTGCCGGGCCGCGCCGGCTGCGGCTGCCTCTCTCTCTCTGCCTTTAGCACAGACTTTACACTGACCTGAATAAAGACGAGTAGCAGCGGGGAGCAGGGCCGGTGAGGGGGGCGGAGAGTGGGCCAGGCAAAAGTAATAAGGGGAGATGGCAATAGCGCGCGCCGCGCCCCCCGTGCACGTCGCGACCGCCTTCGCACCTTTCACTTCGACAAGATGAACCAACACGAGAGCGGAGAGTTGGGGAGCAGAGCGTCCCTACAGCAGCCTCTACAGAGCCCTCCGCCCACCAGCCTCCCCACCCCACGCTCCACGCCGAGGGTGTCACCTTGCTCAGCAAACCTCGTGCGCCTCGCAGCAGGCGCAGGGCTGCGCAGTGTTACGCGAGTGTTTTTCTTACTCTTTCTAGACTTTATTAGATTAAATTGTGATTGAAGGCAAATGTGAATGCAATTTATTGAAGCTAAATGTCTCGAATAGTTTTGGTTATTTCTGTTAAATTGTCAGTTGGCTCGCTACTACTTCTGGTGGTCCTTCACTCGCGGTAACTAAACACACACTTGAATTAAGTTACTTTACGAATAACTCGTTTTTATTTTCTTTTGC